>NC_092807.1:38701610-38758365 GCF_040954645.1 Diabrotica undecimpunctata | reverse complement strand
TTGCAAATTACTTCAAAAACTTATCTAGAAAACCTTATTTTTCATAATAAGTTATTCCAATACAAATGTTTTATGATCTAAGTATATTATATTCATGCTTACAAATATTTTACAATGAGTGGATTGATAATTACTTATAGTTAGTTATCTTTTACTAATACTCAGCTCAATATAAAATATTACGATTAGAGGATAACAGCCATAACAATATGCCATTTTTGACATCAGAAATATCGATCGACACAGGTGTCGAATTCCGAAAACCAATAAATTGAACATTCCTCACTTTTGAGTTTTAATACATTATACTGATAGATGTTACCAAATAGTTACTCATTGTTGTTAATGTTGAACTAGGAAACAAACGATTTTCCCCTGTCACTCGTTGATACAGAGATCTAACAACGGCTTTTGATAAATTTGGTGGTACCACTATGTAATAAACAAAATATGCAAAAGGTTAAAGATAATTTTTTTACTTATAAATAATATATGTATAAACAATGTAAGATCGCTATTTTATTTTAAATACTAAAGGCGAAGACCGGAAAATTTTATGGAAAGGTGACAATTTTACTGAAAAATCTTTTAAAACGAAGGTTTGTTAAATTATTTTTGATTTGTTGCTTATATATATTGTAAAACTAGCTTCAAAAGTCAATTTTTTGAAAATTATTAATAACTTTTCTAAAAATGCATAAACTTTGATTTCGCGTGAGCATAAGGACAATATCAGTTAGTTAGTTATTGCAAAATTGTAATTTTGCAATCCACAAAAACTTGTATCCACATTTTTACATGAATTAAAAAACATACTGTCCTACAATCATTATAACCCTATTAAGGATTTTTTTCCAAAATTCACGGAGGCATTGTTTATAAACAGTAAGCAATTTAAAAAGAACCATTTGAAAGATTAAGAGTTAAAGTTTAGACAAAAAGAAAACATAATTCCTTTAAAAATAAGACGTCCATGATGCGCCAAGAATAAAAGGTTTGGTTATTTTTTGCTAGATTGAGGCAGGACCTATTTACGAGCCCTTCAGACATCTAGACCTCCTAAGACGGGTCCATTGTATCTCTTTCATACGAAATAGACCCATAAGGACCTATTCTTCGCCGTTTCTGAGGCCCAGGCTGTTCTGGGCTCCTATATCTGCAGTAATCAGCAGGGAGAGTGAGAGTATTTCCTCATCATTACAAAGACGGCACCGTGGACTATCTGCCAATCCAAGCAGATGAAGGTGCCGTCTGAGTCTACTGTGGTCGGTAAGCCTACTGACCACCAGAGAGCACCTTCGACGGTCTAGAAGGAGAAGTTGGGCTGTAAGACTTTTGGATGGCCCCACTATGTGGAGGCCTGTCTCATACCTCCACAACTGGCCCAGGAATCCTGGTACCTCTGCAGAAGAAGCTCTCTGAGACTACCTCGACCAGTACTGAAGGCACTCCCAATTACAGGTTCGGGTCCCACAGGCAGAGTGAATGAGCCCTGTCTCGCCAGTGCGTTAGCCCGGTCGTTCCCTTCCACGCCTGTGTGTCCCGGTACCCATACTATTAATCCGAGCAACATCAGCAAGTGCTCTCTTGCACTCAAGAACCAGATTAGAGCTGAGTTTGGGCTCTTGGACGGACTACTGAGCACATACCAGGATTGCAAAGATCTCAGCCTGAAAGATTGATGCATGGGAGCCGAGAGCCCGGTTAGATTCAAATCCGATTCCGATCCCATATCCTCCGGCAACTACACACCAGTCCATTCTGGACTCATACCTGAACCAGGTGAGCTCACTTCGACGGATCAGTGCAGGCTCTCGTTCCATTTATTCATCCCGGTCAGGAAATTGAACCAAGAAGGAGGATGAGAACTCAAATTGGTTAGCCTTGCTGTTCATAGAGAGTACAGGACAACAATCGAGGGCCTGTCGTCAGATGTCACAATGGCCCATCTGACCATTAATTCCCAACCAGTATCCAGAGCAATTAAGATGATATGCTGCCATCATCGCTTCGTGCTCTACAATATGTAGAAAAGGTAAATCCAGCAAAGCCTCAAGAGCCGTTTTTAGAGTGGTCCTCTTGGCTCCTGAGATGCCAACCGCTGGAGGTGAGTCAGCTGGGTCTGAAGCGAGTCTAGCCCGGGGCCACCACAATGGCCGCATAGGTCAGGATAGACCTTATCATGGATTGATACATCCAATATAAAATTTTCGACTGCAGACCCCTATTGACTCCGAATGCAAATTTATAAAAGTCACAATATCTTTGGTTCTAATTAACGAAAATTGAGGTTTTTTTTTGGAATTTGGGGTACCTCGTGGCATACCTATATCACTAAAATGCATTTAGTTAATTTGTAAATTGTTTATTTAACCAAGTAATTTGTTTAAAAAATTTAAAACAAATATTTATTTTGCAAAATTTTACTTTTTTCTTATTGTTAGTAGTAGAAAGGGTTACGAAATGATAAGCAACTTAAGTATTTATGTATTATAGTTATAAATAATATCTTTTAAAGATAAATTTAAAAAAAATTAATTTTTGTTTGAAAATCTAGTAGGTATAAGTGTTAATTTTTGTTGAATTATGCTTTTTATTTTTACAGTTACTTTTTCTCAAAAATAATATCTACATATATATTTTACATAAAATAATTGTTATAAACTTTCCTTAAATTTTTCTTAAACTTTTCCATCAATTTTCCTTAATTAGAACTGGAGATATTGCGACTTTTATTTATAAACTTTAATTTATGATTTTAGCTTTTAAAATAGTAAAATCAAGAAATAAAAAGGGCTAACTCGGGTTTTAAGGGTCGAAGAACATTGTATTTTTTTTTATTTAAATTAAGTAACAAGTTAACGCAAATAACCTTACAAAGTCTCATTTTAAAGGATTTTCTATGCTTTTTCAGTAAAAATATGTCACTTTTCGATGTAATTTACCGCTCTTCATATTTAGTATTTAAAATCAAATATCGATCTTGTATTGTTTATTATTGTTTATACATAAAAAATGACGTTTAGCTTTTGCATATTTTCTTTTTTAATTATTATTGTTACTACCAAAAGCAGTTGTTATACCTGTATCAAGAGTGTCACGAAAAAGGCTTTTTATTTGGCAATTTCTGCCAAATGCCAGATGTTGTGCCGTTCCCTTATATTTTATTGCTTATTATTGCTCTATATTTCTCTCTTTCTGGTGCCTGATCAGCCTGATGGTGTTATTTATTTTTGTTGCTACGTTAGCCACTGAGGCTAAGATAAAAGATCGACGGTACTTAAAAATAAACTTTCATATTTATTTATCACAATACCATCAATCACAAGTGCAGTTCAAAAAAGTTTGTGAGTGTCGTTATTTTGTAAAAATGTAAATTAATTTTTCTCTAAATGTGTTATTCGTCACAACTTATCTGCTTGTTCCATGATTATGTCAATTTTCTCTGAATTAGCCAGTTTTATAAAAACTTTCTGCACATTTATCAATATTTTTCACACTATCAAAAGACTTGGAAAAATAAAACATATCTACTTTAACATCATATCATTCCCAACAATATTCTTGTAGTAGGCTATATTTTAATCATGTGTACCACTAAAAGTAAATATTAGTTTTTGGAACATTTTGGTGTCAAAAATCAACAAATTGTGGGTTATTCTTTATCTAATATTTAAATATAGTAAGTCTGTCTATCGACGACGAAAAATCCTAAATTTTTAATGGTAATTTGGAAAACATGAAAAGTGTTTGTGCTACTAATCGATATGGTAGAATTAGAATCGTAGGTTCAATTTATATTAAAAATTCAATTGTCGCTAGAATCTCTTGTTGTTTCTCAGTTAGCAGTTATTTTTGAGTGGAATTATTTCCACCATTGATCTTTTCATTCTACAATGTATCACATAGTTCAGTAACATTTTCGAATAGGTTGATACACAGAAATTGCTCATATAGTATGCTTGTTCTTTTTGATATTAGATGAAATACTATTTGTCTGGTATGGTAGATGATCGCAACCTCTTTATACCAAACTCTTTTCTACACCTCTTCTATTAGACTTCACCAAGAAGTTTTGTGCTGTAAATGTAGATATTTTGTTATCAGTATTTATAGGCCGTGTTCTGGATTGTTTCTTGCTGACGGTTCAACATTGGATATGGCGGATTAAGAAAAATACGCTTTAAAGGTGATGCAACAGCAGGTGTAGACGTAACCTCCTGTTACTGTTCTGCGAGATTACTTCAATGTACTTTTACAAAACATAGGCTGCAATCTACTATACTCTTTGATAACTCCTACTTCCTACCTACCAGATCGTTTCACTGGCACAAAGAACATATATGGCAGTTTCTTCTCCCATTTTGCATTTCATGTACCATGATTTGCCTATGTGGAGGTGTTTCCTTAGTTGATATTGTTCAGTTAGTAGCCCTGTGACCGTCATTACTTTTCTTGTGCTAATATCCATTAGATTAGCCGAAGAAAGCCTTCTGGAAATGTTGTTTATGTTAGAGTTCATCAATTCTTTTATAGCTTTTTCTAGCCCCTTTTGAATTTTATTTCTCTCCGCATAGTACAAGATGATACAGAATTGTGTCTGCTGGTTTCTTCCATTCGTCAGAGTAGATAAACTAGACTATTGAAAATTGTCCATGTATCTGATCCATATGTCAGCATTGGTTTCGTTTTTTGTCTTAAATTTCTGTTCTTTTACAGCTTGTTTAGCTCAAAATAACACTGTTTTGCTAGCAGTATCCTTCGTTTTACTTATTCTAATGTGTCGTTCTGAGGGAATCTGGGTAGGTAAACCTCAAAATTATAGTGATCCACCCCAAAGTTTTGTTCGGAGTTTCTAGCTCTATCTTTGTTTATTTTTAGGCTTTTACTTTATACGACAGTTGAGAAGGTAGATATAGCCCATAATTATTACATACGAAGCTGAAAGTCTTTCAACTTAAATTCAATGAATTCTATGTAAGCATTCAAAATTTGGACATGGCATAAACTATGTGTATCTCATGGGTTGATCAAATGAAACGAGGAAACCGAGCTGTTACCAACTAAAATTACTGTTACCCAAAGTAAATTTTCCTTTTTATAATGTAAGAAAACACAAAAGTTTTAAAGTCAAGACACGATTTATTATCGAAACAATGCGTACAAATGCGGATTTACTTTCTAAAATATTGGTGCTCATATGACGGCCGTCTTGCTATGCGTGTTGGATGTGTTGGAACACACGTTGGCATAAAGCAATTGTAATATTGTTTTTAAGTACCCCCACAAAAAAATCTAGAGGCGTGAGGCCAGGCGATCGTGGAGGCCACCCAATGTTGCCGTGTAAGGAGATGAGACGCCCTGGAAATAATTTATTTACATTATTTACAGACAAGTATGATGTATCTGTTGTCGCACAATCTTCTTGAACCAAGTCGTATCACCATAATCTGGAAGAGATGCTGCAAAAAAGTACGTACCAATTCAGAGTAACGTGCACTGTTTACTGATAAAGCACGACATCTTGAACATCTTTAAAAATTAGGAACCAATTATCCCATTTGCTGACATTGCACAGTACTGTCATTTTTTGGTATGAAGCTGTTTGGCATGCTTTTTGTGTAAGTTATTAGGGGATCAATATCCGCAATTTGTTTATTGACGTAACTATCTAAATGAAAATGAGCTTCGTCACTAAATATTACGATCTCCAAGTCACCATCATTCCAAAAGAAATTTATCATTGTTTCATAGAACCTTTTTCTTCTGGGAAAGTCTCTAGGTTTTATTTACTGCACAAGCTGAATTTTATATGGATGAAACTGCAAATACTGCTTTTAAAATGCGTAGCACGCTTAAACCACTAATTTGTAATGTATCAACTTTACGAGCCCATCTTTTGGGATATCGAGTCACTGCATGGCGTACCGCCGTAACAATATTCACTGCTGTTCGAAATGACGAAGATGTCTACAAATCACCAGAATGGATAGAATAATAACAGAGGAAATATGGAGCAGAATGGAATGAATGTTCAATTACAAAAAAGTTGAAAAACAGAGCCCTTTAGTAGTATGGGCATATACAAAGAATGTCAGAGTACAGGTGGCCGAAAAGAATATTGGACTGGGACCCGCCAAGAAGAAGGCGGGGAGAAAGACCTGCTACAAGATGCCTACCTGCCGAAGAAGAAGAAGAAGCACAGGTTTGTCGCCTTGCCACTGTATAAGGATCATTACTCTTGAAATATTTTTTAATTAAAAATGCACTTTGTTCGCCTGACCACTGTTTCATAGCTAGCAACAAATCCGCACGTCTTCACTACCTGATTTCATCCTCCCCGCGCCTCCAACTCTATTTACAACTTACGACTAAAAGGGTAAATTTACTCTGGATCTGATATAAAACAAGGAAACGTTTCCTTTTTAGTAGATACACGTCTACACTCTGGAAGCACATAGCGCTTGAAGAAGAAGAATAAATGGGGGGACTACTTTTGTAAGTTGCGTGATCATGATTATTTTCTCAGTTGATCAGTTCTGGTTAGTTTGATTCTGGTTCTTGAATAAACATTTAAATTTACTCGAAATATTAGAAGTTAGTGTTAAAATATAGACTTAATTCTCAGAGAAAAATTACTTAAGATTTGCAAATTGTTGGATACAAAATTATTTACTTTACAATTGTCATTCTTCTGAGGAGGATAATATTTCAGCGGAACATGCTAGCTATATTCTCTGGAAATTTAAAACAGTATTGTGTTTTGTTTTTTGTCTTGTTGATCCATTTCAGATGATTATTTTAATTAAAGCCTACATTCCTTGAAGAAAAATAAAATCTTTGGGAAAGAGAAAACATATTTTAGTTTGTATCGTCACCCTTTTAGTAGCTTCTTATTTTGGTATACAAAACCAATTTGCCATTAAAAAGCAGGAATTGTTTAAAGAAAAATAAAACTAAATTGTTAACCAAAGCAAAGATACAGGTAGACTTAAATCAATTAACCAAAGGTGTCTGACAAAATGTTGCCTTGATGTCTTCCTTAACATCCTACCGAAGAGTAGGATTTAACCCCTTAATTCTAACTATTACGTAGCTGTGCGTAGGTAGTTTTTGGACTTAGTGTATCGTAGTTACCTGGCCTAAGATATATTAGACTTATTACATATCCATTACACACTATAGACTTAAAAATAGGAAAAGTACTTAGAAATATCTATAAAAAACCGTTTCTTCGACACAATATGTAATCATATAGCCTTCCTTTAATTATTTAATGCCTTTATTTATGTTTAAAATATAAAACTGAATACTTTCCAACAATTAGGTGTATATTCATTTTGGTAATTCCAGTTTAGAAACGGTTCTTTATAAATTAAATAACATTCAATATTCTTGCAGGATCTTTTGTTGTAAGTGTTTCTGTTATACTGACTATATTTTTACACAAAAAATAAATTAAAAATTTATTTTTTCTCAATGTCAATATATTACTCTTATTACAAGACCTTTACAACATTACTGCCAAACTTAAGTAGAATTATTCATTTATTGAACCTTATTTCTTATATAAATTACACAGCACATTTTCTTTTTATGTTTTCTGTTTTTCTTATGGATGACAAATCGAAAACAGCAATGCAATAGAAAATATCATAGTATGAATACAAAAGACACGCCAAAGATGAACCAGTGATATCACAACTGCTAAACAATTTCTGCATAATACCCTTCATTGACACTATCCTATTGTGATAGGACAATAATACGAGGCGTGTTTTTTTAAGTAAGTACCGTTTTGGAATTAAAAAAAGACGTGCAAAGATATGGCAATAATTTTATTTTTACATGAAAGCCTGTACCTTAATCTACTTTTCTACATAATTTCCGTGAATATTGAGGCACTTGTCATAACGTGGCACCAGTTTTTGAATACCCTCCTGATAAAATTCTGCCGCTTGACTTGTTAACCACTGCATCACAAATGTTTTGACTTCGTTATCATCTTGAAGACGCTGACCGCCCAGGTATTTCTTCAAGTGCTGGAACAAATGGTAGTCGCTGGGCGCCAGATCAGGGCTGTATGGAGGATGATCTAGAGTTTCCCATTTAAATGATTTGATGAGATCTTTGGTCTGATTAGCCACATGTGGACGGGCATTGTCATGCAGCAAAACGATACCCTTACTCAACTTGCCACGTCTTTTGTTCTGGATTGCACGACGCAGATTTTTCAATGTCTCACAATAAGACACTGCATTGATTGTCTCATTACGAGGCAGAAACTCCACTAGCAATACTCCTTTTATGTCCCAAAAAAATGTGCACATGATTTTCCGGGCAGAAATTGTTTGCTTAAACTTCACTCTTTTGGGTGATGATGAATGTCGCCATTCCATGGATTGTTGTTTCGATTCTGGTGTGTCGTAGGCCACCCACGTTTCGTCACCAGTAACAATTTGGTCTAAAAAATCTTCACCTTCACTGTGGTACCGCTCAAGGAAAGTCAATGCACTGCCTAAACGTTGGGTTTTGTGCAAATCCGTCAACATTTTTGGAACCCAACGTGAACACAATTTCCGGTAATTCAAGTTCTCGGTAACAATGCGATACAAAACACTACGAGAATACTGAGGAAAGCAGTCGGACAATGATGAAATTGTAAAGCGTCTGTTTTCTCTCACCTTTTCGTCCACTTTCTGCACCAAATTTTCATTAACGACCGAAGGACGCCCACTCCGTTCTTCATCATGCACATTTGTGCGGCCATCTTTAAATGCTCTCACCCATTTCTTTACCATTCCATCACTCATAATGTTTTGTCCATAAACTTCAACGATCTCACGATGAATATCGATCGGTTTTACGTTTTACGCCTTTAGCACTAAGAAATCATATAACAGCCCGTACTTCACAATCAGCGTGACTCACGATTGTTGGAGGCATCTTAAACACTGGAGTAAACAAGTATACAATGAAGAATCAGACTATAATGGCGTCAGTGCGTAGACAAGAGATATAGGTAATCAGCGTTCATGCGCGGAACGCCGACCGTAGCGCTGCGGCGGCGGAATCGCAAAACGGTACTTACTTAAAAAACATGCCTCGTAAGATGCTGACACTCTTCTGGTACAGCGTTTTTTTTGGGTCCAGCTTGTACCTTTCTCTGGAACTTCGTTTATTATCTGATTATATTCTAAATAAGGTCTTTTCCCAGTATTTAAGACATTTCCGAAGAAGTACTTTGCAGTTATAGACTTTTACTTACCTAATATTCTTAACTAACCAGACATGTAGTCTGTAGTTAGCTATACCTACTAAACCTCAAATAACCAAAAAATTTTGTCCTTGGGGAAGACTATCAGGAAGATAGTCTCTTTGAGCCCAAGTAAGATATCCTCCTGCGTCTGTAGCTTCTGACGCGTTTAACCATTAAACTGTAATTTTATCAGCACAAGACAAAAGTAGCAAGTCTGATCTAAAATGTAGAGGCAAAGTACTTATAAAGATATATTTTGTAATTATTTTTTAATCCAGCTCCAATTTTTTCCAAAATCTTCTCTTTTATGACTATAAGTGTACCGAAAGAAAAGTCTCGGGATAGTATTCCTACCCTTATCGATATTACCGCCTACCCGTAGGACGCTTTCCTATGGTCAGGCATATCCTTTTTCTAATTTGACAAGGTAATAAGAGTACTCTGATGCTGATACTTTTATATGCTGAAAGTCTTCTGCGGGAACTTTACATTTTGTTTTATCTTATGGCATATAAATCTTAATGAAAAAGGCGTATCGAAATCGGAAGGCCAAAAATGTCGCGAAGGATTATCTGATATTTTTTTACTTTGGTGTATACTTTCACTACATCTAAAATTATAAAGGTAATAGAAAAAGAAAATATTCAAAGACGGGAACTAACCCAACGTGGAATACCGCCCTCCCCTCAATATTTGTGGTTTACGATCTGTGGAATAGGGACAAAACTGTCGATTTGTGGTCTGAGCGGGGAGTCCCATCATTTGTCGGTAAATCAACACGGTTTAAAGGAAGGTCGGAAACTGATACACACCAGGTACTTACTCCTCCAACCCTTCCAACGCGACTAAAGGCTGGTACAGTTAGTGTTGTGGTAATTTTGTGTTACAAACGAAGTTGTGTTGGAAGTTTTATCATTGTATGATTTAAACAACTTTTAAAATTTTTACCGCCAATACTGGTAGCATACAGTAGACTTAACTAAACCCTCGATCTCGAGGGGAGGCGCTCCATAATAATGGTCCGACCACATTTTGGGGTAGATCGAGTAACTTAATCAAAGAGTATTAATTTCAAAGTAACATGAGGTTGCAACCGTATTGCTTTTTTCTGTTCACTATTATTTATTTTCTATTATCTTTTCGCCCACGTGAATTGAGGAAGAGCGCCGCTCCACCTTCCGTTGGATCCCGGCTTTACACATATAACAAAATAAACACCTGCTCGTCAAAATCCATATAATCCAAAGAAATGATTTCAATTTACACATTTTAAATATGATCTTAAACCAACAATTTATAGGTTTGGCAGCATCAATATTGTAAAACAAATGGACATATAAATCAAAATCTTTACTAGATCTGCAAGGTTAGTATTGATCATTAAAATTAGGAAAAAATATTAAGAAAACAAATTAAACATTTGCAGTATAAATCAAAACTTTCCAATGACGATATTTAATTGATCAATAGTTTATAAGTAGATTAACATATCAGATCTGATAATGTTCAGATTTGTTTATACATCCTGCAAGAATACTGTATAGATTTTTAAGGTCTTTCCAGAGGAAACCTAAATGTAATAACGAGACAATTTTTGAGGATCAATTAGTGATGTATTTTCAAAATTATATATTGAGATCAACGTATTTCTATTTAAAACTATAGTTGTTAATTATGGATAAAGTGAAGCATTCCAGAAATAAGATACAACATATGTAAACAATTGTGATGTACAAATTTACCTTATTTAATTATTTATTAAATAAAAATTAATTTATCTAAAATATTTGTTTTTTGAATCTAGTAGGCACATTTGGTTTTTGTTACCGAGTTAACGTAACATAACTCTCTATCCCGACTTCTACATTATTTGTTGTAAATTTTAAATTTACGGAAAAACGTAATAAGATATCAAACTTATGAATAAATGACAGCGAAAAAGGAAGACATTGAGTAATATATAATTAATTTAATTCTTGGTGCAAGAAGTGCCAATGTCACTTTTTGGTCAAAATCAGTTATATGTAGTTTAAGCGTTAAAAAATATTATATATTTCATACAATAATAATTTATCGTTAGTATTCTACAGTAATTAGAAATGGTCATAATGATACCTACGTTAAATTACGAAAATTATATTAAGAACAATTTTATTAAAAATATTGTTACAGTTTACGAGAGGCCTCGATTTACCTGAGCGACCTTCCAGAACCGATGCGAGGGAAATCCAGTTGCCTTTACCGTTTCGCCATCGAAGGTTTTAGACTATTCGAGATAACGGCACTGGTATATAATAACGGAACTTTATTTGGAAGGGACAGTTAATAAAGAAGATTCGCGCTCGTGATATTATTGTTACGCTCGCCTACTAATAAATTATTGTGTATGTAGTGATAAATAAACTTATATTAATTATCGTGCCTTTTAATAAATTAAAGTAGGAACAAGATAATAAATTAGTAAAGACATTATAAATTAAAGACATAACAATTAATAAATTCACAACAAATGGTGTCAGAGTGAGATCGAACATAAATTAGACTTATAATAATAATACAAGTGAATATAAAATAAATTGTGAAAATGGCTACGATTTATGAGCTGACAGTGACTAATTTAAGAAGACATCTTGAAGACAGAGAATTAGCTTCTACCGGAAAAAAGGCTGAGTTAGTCCAACGACTAAAGAACGCTTTGCTAGAAGAAGGACTAGATCCAGAGACTTATATATTTGAAGATGCTGTCCTCTCGTCGATTTCGAAAGTTTCTTCTGATGTAGCCAAAGTTTCTGGTGATGTAGCCAAAGTTTCCGGCGATATCGCTTCGTTGGAAGACAAAGTTTCTAACGAGATTTCTTCGCTGGAAAGCAAAGTCTCTGCTAACATCTCTTCGGAAATCTCTAAAGTCACTTCTGAGATGTCTGCCCTCGACGATAGAATATCTTCGTTAAAAAATCAAGTTGCTGCCGATATGTTGGCCTTCGAAGAAAAGATGAAAGAAATGGAAAGGAAGATGGAGGAAACAGGGACAGCAGAGAGAGGTAACAATCCGATTACAGTGGAGATAAAAGAAGACGAGACGAAATTTAAGTTGGAGACACGGCCGAAATTTGAAGGAAGTGGAGGTTCTATTCATGTTAAAGTCCCAACTTTCGACGGAAAATCATCATGGAACAACTACATGAAACAGTTCGAATCAGCCGCAAGAGCAAATGGATGGTCTGAAAAAGAAAAGGCGGTAAACCTGACTATCGCTCTTCGAGGAGATGCCTTAGATGTGCTTCAGACCATAGCCGTAGAGGAGACCGATGATTTCGAACAACTGAAGAAGAGGTTAAATATGCGATATGGCCACGAACATTTGGAGCATGTATATCAGTCACAGCTTAAAAATCGTAGACAGAAGAAAGATGAGGCTCTTCAAGAATATGAGGTAGATATTGCCAGATTAGTACGATATGCTTATCCAACAGCTCCCGAAGACATGATGGAAAAATTGGCCGTGCAAACATTTATTGATGGTCTTCGTGATCATGAAATGCAGAGAACACTGCGATTAGCTCGTCACAAGACGCTGGTTGATGTCCTATCCGCCGCCCTCGAATACGAGTCAGCTACGCAGGCCTCTGGCGGGTACAGTAAAGTTAGGACTGTAAAAGAGGAAGAAGATGAAGATAAACTTGACCAGCTCGTTAATATGATAAAAAGCATGACATACAAGAAAACGAAGACCATCAGATGCTGGAATTGTGGCGAAATAGGACACGTACGAAGCTCCTGTAAGCACCCTAGGTACGACGCAAATCAAGAAACTCACCATCAGGAAAACTAGAACGGGTCAGCCTTAGGGGGGCAGCTTCGACCCAGAACTTTTCCAAAGACCCTCTCATACTAATAGCTTCTTTGAAATGTCGTGAAGATAGTGTATATGTAGATGGAGACATAAATGGTAAAAAGCATACGTTGTTGGTGGATACCGGAGCGACCAGAACCATTATACGCCCGACAGTTATAAACAGCCGAAAGAAACTGTTACCAACGAGGTTACGACTTCGGACCGCTACAGGTGAAAATGCCAACATTCATGGAGAAATCCAGGTACAATTGGGAATTGGGGCAGAAAAGTTTGTCCATACTGTTATAGTTGCTGACATCGAAGAGGATGTTATATTAGGAATGGACGTAATGAATATGCATGGATTCCAATTGGATTTTAAGAATAAGGTAATCAAAGTTGGCAACGAGGAGGTATTTCTCCATCCACATAATGACAACACTGTGCAAGCAGCCATTACAGAAGATACAGTCGTGCCTGCGAGAAGCGAAACGATCATAGTAGCGCGACTACAGGGAATTGTAGACGAAGGGAGACCTGTTATGATGGAGCCTTGGAACCACGACGATGAGGTTGGCCGTGGAATCATAATTGGAAAGGAATTGGTGACTTCGGCTAAAGAAATTCCTGTGAGACTTATCAATGTCAACGACTACCCAGTGACCATAAAGAAAGAGACAAAAGTAGGAACTTGTGTACCTGTGACATCCATAATCCGTCAGGCGACAACATCTGATAATTCCAACGACAAATTCGACCAAATGGTTGCAGTTGCAGGACAGTCTCTAAATCAGATGGAGAAAAGGAAATTAAGGGAATTTCTTCGGCAGTATCGTGATATTTTCGTACCGAAAGGAGGGAAGACGGGAAGAACTACCGTTGTTAAGCATAAAATTGATACTGGTAATGCTAAGCCAATTCGTCAAACAGCTCGACGATTACCACAGGCGAAAAGAGAGGAAGCTGAAACGATTGTTCAGGAAATGAAGAAAGACGGGGTGATAGAACCTTCTACGAGCCCATGGGTCTCTCCGGTGGTCCTGGTTAAGAAGAAAGACGGAACGACGAGGTTCTGTGTGGATTACCGTTTGCTGAACAACGTTACCAAGAAAGATAGTTATCCTCTGCCTCGGATCGATGACACATTGGACACATTGGCTGGAAGTAAATTGTTTTCTACTTTGGATTTGAAGTCTGGATACTGGCAGGTAGAAATGGACCCAGTCGATAAAGAAAAGACAGCCTTCACCACAGGATCTGGATTGTGGCAATTCAACGTTATGCCATTTGGACTTTGTAATGCTCCTGCGACATTTGAGAGGCTTATGGAAAATGTGTTGAGAGGGTTATCTTGGAAAACATGCCTGGTTTATTTAGATGACATAATCGTCTTGGGGGAGACATTCGAAGACCATTTGAGGAATTTAGAAAACGTTTTTAATCGACTTAAAGCTGCCCAATTGATGTTAAACCCCAAGAAGTGCCAGCTATTTCAAGGTAAAGTCAATTATCTGGGTCATATAGTCAGTAAAGAAGGAGTGGCCGTGGATAAGGGAAAAATCGATTCCATTAAGGAATGGCCAAAACCAACTGACAAACATCAAGTGAGAAGTTTTCTTGGACTATGTACTTACTACCGGAGGTTTATTAAGAAGTTTGCAGATATCGCTAAGCCATTAACGCGACTTACGGAGGAAGCAAGAGATTACCGCTGGGATACAGACTGCCAAAATGCCTTTGAGACCTTGAAAAAGCATTTAATAACAGCACCAATTTTAGGGTATCCACTGCCAGAAGGAGAGTTCATCTTAGATACAGATGCAAGTAATGTGGGAATTGGAGGAGTGCTGTCTCAGATTCAAGGAGGACAGGAACGAGTCCTCGGATATTTTAGTAAAGTTCTTTCAAAACCTGAGCGGAATTATTGCGTCACGAGAAGAGAACTTCTGGCAGTAGTGAAATCAGTAGAGCACTTCTATCAATACCTCTATGGAAGGAAGTTTTTAATCCGAACCGACCATGCCGCCCTTAAGTGGTTGATGCAGTTTAAGAATCCAGAGGGTCAGATAGCCAGGTGGATCGAACGACTCCAAGAATACGATTTTAAGATTGAGCACCGAGCCGGAGTTAGCCACAGAAACGCTGATTCTCTTTCCAGACGGCCATGCCCAGCAGAGTGTCCCCACTGCAACAAAACGGAATCCAAGGAAGCAGCAGTGCTAAGAACGACGATTGTCAACGACGACTGGACGCCTACTAAGATAAGGGAAGAACAAGAGAGAGATCCAGTTATACAGAAAATCCGAAAATGGAAAGAGGAAAACCGTCGACCACCTTGGCAGGAAATATCAAACCTATGCTCAGTAGTTAAGACGTATTGGGCCCAGTGGGACTCATTTATCATCGAAGATGGCTTGCTTAAACGAGTCCTGGAAAATGATGACGGTTCAGAGAAGAGAAGACAGTTGGTGATCCCAAAGAGCAGAATAGCCGAAGTACTTCGTCAGTTACACGACAGTCCATCGGGAGGGCATTTTGGTGTAAGGAAAACCCTTCAGCGAATTCGGGAACGGTTTTATTGGATGAACAGTTCCGACGACGTAAAAGACTGGTGTAAGAAATGTACTATTTGTGCTACGAGTAACGGGCCTCACCGGAAAAGGAGAGCTCCTATGAGACAATATAATGTTGGAAGCCCGTTTGAAAGAATAGCTTTGGACATTGCAGGGCCATTTCCAGAAAGTGAAAATGGGGGCAAGTACATGTTGGTAGTAATGGATTACTTCACTAAGTGGGTCGAGATTTACGCACTTCCAGACCAGAAGGCCGCCACCGTTGCAGATAAGTTGATCCAAGAATATATCAGCCGATTTGGAGTGCCTTTGGAGATCCATAGTGACCAAGGCAGGAACTTCGAAAGTGATCTATTCCAAGGAATATGTGATAGACTAGGCATGAAGAAAACAAGAACTACCGCGTATCATCCGCAATCGGATGGTATGGTAGAACGAATGAATAGGACAGTTGGCAAGTATTTGACAAAGATGGTGTCCTATCTAGGTCATGTAATGAGAAATCAAGAACGTTACGGCCTTCTCCAGCTGATTCTCCAAGGGAAAGTAAATGGTAAGAGAGGACCGGGAAGAAGACGCATTTCCTGGCTTCAAAATTTGCGAAAGTGGTATAACACGACTACCACTGAACTGTTCCGCGCTGCAATAAGCAAAGTGAAGATAGCCGTGATGATCGCCAACGTCCGGAACGGATAGGCACTTTAAGAAGAAGAAGGTGTCCGATCATCAGCGAGACTGGGACCAATACCTTCCGTTCTTCACAATGGCCTACAGATCTGCTGTTAACGAATCAACGGGCCAGACACCAGCCAGAGTCCTATTCGGACGCGAAATGCGACTACCTTGTGATCTAGAATTTGGGTGTCGACCTGGAGAAGATGTAGCAGGTGAAGATTATGTGATCGAATTACGAAGAAGAATGGACGATGTACATGAGTTGGTCCGTTCCCACCTTCATATCGCTAGCGACCGAATGAAGAAACGGTACGATACACAAGCCGAAAAGGGTTGCTTTAAGAAGAACGACAAAGTATGGCTGTATAATCCCAAGAAGCGAAAAGGTTGTTCTCCCAAATTGCAGCAGTTTTGGGAAGGTCCATACCTCATCATGGAGAAGATCAACGATGTCATCTACCGAATAAGCAAGATTCCGAGGGGAAAGCCGATGATAGTACACCATAACCGGTTGGCATCTTTCGAAGGTGACCACGACGTAGATGAAGAAGTGGAAGTAAACCAAGTCCAAGATGTGTTTGACCTCACGTTTGAGGAATTCATGGGTGCCTATGGAGGTACCGGTAAAGCGAGACATGGTGTTACCACTGAAGAAAAGCAAGATCTACTCGAGCTCCCCGATGACTACTCGCTGGCCCTTACCATCCCGGCCAGTATCAAAGACGCACCAGGGTTGGCATCCGTCTTTCGAAGGAAGTTTGGTCGAGTTGCAGAACTTCAATGCCAAGTGCCAGCTCCCGGTAAAACCTTGAAACTCCAAGATGCATCACGTTACCTTTTCTACCTGGTAACAAAAGACACTGCCCGTGACCAACCTACCTACCGAGATGTATGGGAAGCCTTACTTCAATTGAGAGGGCACGTACTAGAGTCCGACGTGCAAAAGTTAGCCATGCCAAAGTTGGAGTGCCGCCAATTAGATTGGAGGGTTATCCGAAATATGGTGGAGGAGATCTTTAAAGACACCGAAGTCCAGGTGTTAGTCTGTTGCAATCCGCATAGTTACTGGTGCGGAGAGAAAACCGTCCCTTGTCATTTTTATACAACTGGAAGTTGTAAAAGAGGGTCCAGTTGCCGATACCAGCATACCGTTCCAGTTCTAGTCCCAACAAGGTTCCAGGAGGAACCATCTTTTGAGAGGGGGGCAATGTTACAGTTTACGAGAGGCCTCGATTTACCTGAGCGACCTTCCAGAACCGATGCGAGGGAAATCCAGTTGCCTTTACCGTTTCGCCATCGAAGGTTTTAGACTATTCGAGATAACGGCACTGGTATATAATAACGGAACTTTATTTGGAAGGGACAGTTAATAAAGAAGATTCGCGCTCGTGATATTATTGTTACGCTCGCCTACTAATAAATTATTGTGTATGTAGTGATAAATAAACTTATATTAATTATCGTGCCTTTTAATAAATTAAAGTAGGAACAAGATAATAAATTAGTAAAGACATTATAAATTAAAGACATAACAATTAATAAATTCACAACAATATTTTAAAATATATTAAAAAAAAACGACAGGAACAAGGGCGTTGCCAGGTTTTAGTTTCGGGGAAAGGGGTTCAAGAAAAAAATTAAACGATTAAAAGTACATAAACCCTTATATTCAATTATAGATATACATATATATATATATATATATATATATATATATATATATATATATATATATATATATATATATATATATATATATACTGAACCCGATCGAAATTGAAAAACGGCCTAACAGCTTGAACACTGCCGGCAACTTGGCGACCGCTGCTTCAACGACCTACCGCCCCAACCCACCCCGCTCAAACCGTCTTCGCGCATACCGTTCTTGAGCATACTGAGAGTATAAAAGCGGCTACTATCGCACTGCCGTAGCGTCCTCCATGTTATCTGAAATCTCTTGACGCTCTACGGCCGCCGCTCTGGAGGTGGATCTTAAATTCTTTGATTCCATACTCGTGTTCGTGGAGTTTCACGGGATTCCGGCTTCTACGTGTGAGAAGTTTTGCCGGGCCTCTGTGGTCGACCACAACTAGCACATGGAAATGGGAAGCAGCATTTTCATTACTGTGATAAGATGTAGAAGAATTTTTCGGAACAGTTTTGGGCGACAATTACCATATTAGATTGATACGTCTAAAACACTGCTATGGGGAAGGCAACGGGAAACCACCCCATTATACTCCCTAGTAAAGTTATCATGGCATCGATTAGTGAAACAAATAATATTACTGATCATGGGCTGCGGAATAGGTACATGGAATGTAACAACTTTATATGAAGCCGGTAAGCTGAGAAATCTACTTTCTGAAATGGACAAACTAAATATTACTATCATGGGTGTGAGTGAAACAAGATGGCCAAATACAGGGAATTTCATGGGAAACTGATGCGCCGTTTATTATTCTGGAAACCAAAACCATATGCATCGAAACGGAATATCAATAATTATAAAACAATCAAAGAAACACGAACCAACAATAGTTATGGGCGACTTTAACGCTAAAGTTGGGCAGAAGATAAGGCAAAATATTACCGGAAACTTTGGCCTGGCAGAAAGAAATCAAAGAGGTGAACGTCTAATCAAATTTTGACAAGAAAATGACTTCGTCATTACAAATACCTAGTTTCAACTTTCAAATAACTAGAAAAATACACAAAATAACGAATATACCAAACGAAAACAGAACCATCAACGAATGTGGGTACGACATACAAAACTCTATTTTATTGATCCAAGTGATTCAACTTTTTAATGATTCAAGAATTGTCCAAAGACCAACTGAGTCAACTAAATATTTTCTCATATTATTGGATTGAGGGGGTGCATAGCAAGGGAATAAGCGTTTTACCATAGACTTAATGCGCCGAATTTTGAAGATGAAAAGATATTAAGGTTGATAGAGGATGGATGTGGGGGCCAAAATAAAAATATGATTGTTGTTACTATGATTCACAAATGATTGCATGAGACTAGGACATCTATTGAAAAAGTGGAGTTAATATTCCCTGTGGTTGGTCACTATTTGATCGAGTAGCAGGATTAATTGAGAGAGATATAAAAAAATACCATTATTTCACCCGCAGAATATACGAGGTCTAGCTATTAAATAACAAGACTGCGCGCGCAGAAGGCGTCCTAGAGGGGAAGAGTGGGAAACGAATGTAGCATTGGATAGCTGGAAGTATCTACTCTTTCAGTACGAAAACATGGTTTTGTCGCTGTAGTAGTATTTTTTCTGTAGAGGTAAGAAAACAACGTGTTTTTTTCTAGTGCCGATAACAATGTACTAAAAACATGAGTAACGGATTAATGTGAAATTTCTCGTTAAATTAAAAAAAAACTCCTACTGAGTGCTATAATTTGTTAAAATAGGCCTATGGTGTCCAGGTCGACCTGTCTCTGTTTCCACTCCGCAAACAGTGACCAAAATAAATGAAATTGTGCGCGGCGATCATCGTGTGACCATTCGGATGATTGCTGAGACTGTATACGCCGATAAAGAAATTTTACATGATGAATTGAACATGAAGAAGGTCTGTGCGAAGTTGGTCCCAAAAAATTTGACTCCTGACCAAAAACTCTTCTGTGAACAGATCTGCTCAGATTTTCTTGAGAGGTTACATGAAGAGCCTGAATTAATGGGAAACATCATCACTTGCGGTAAAATCTGGATATTCAAATGGGATGTTGAAACTAAGCGACAATCCATGCACTGGAAAACTCCTGCATCGCCAATAATGAAAAAAGCAAGGATGTCGAAATCAAACTTTAAAGCCATGCTAATCGTTTTTTTTTCGATAATAACGGCATCGTGATGACTGAATGGGTTCCACAGGTTAAACTGTAAACCAAACTTACTATTTAAAAGTTTTAGCAACGCTGCGAGAGCGAGTTAGTAAGAAATGGTCGGAGTTGTGGAAAAACAAGCCGTGGATCTTGCACCAGGACAACACACCTGCCCATAACGCGCTGTCTGTGAAGCGTTATTAAGCCGCTAGAGGCATTCTAGTGCTCGAACACCCGCCGTACTTGCCGGATTTAGCACCCTGTGACTTTTTCCTGTTTCCGAAAATCAGGTCTGCCTTAAAATGAATCCGGTTCGAGTCGATGGAAGAGGTGAAGCGAAAAACGGCGGAGCTCCTAAAAGCTCTAACGAAAGAAGACTTCCAGCATTGCTTTGACCAATGGAAAAAACGAATGGAACGGTGTGTGGCGAGGGAACGGGAGTATATTGAAGGAGATCATTCGATTGTAGAATAATTTTTAAAATAAAACTCTTTTTCATAAGCAGTCTCGTTATTTAATAGCCAGACCTCGTACCAGTGTTTTTAAACAATTTGCTAGCGTAATTAATGTTGAAAAAATGTGCCTGTGTACGACTGGAAAAATGCCACGGAAACTTGTAACAAATGTCCTAGTGCATGGCATCTCAGCGAGGAAATATATTAGTGCAAAGAGAAGTAACTTACAGAGTAGAACTCGGTAGACCTAAAGGAGTTCTAAAAAAAGAGTAATACCTGATAATAATAACCCAACAGTAATCCAACCTCGATTAGAGGCTCTGAGTCCATTATAATTAAAGGATGTCGATAATTTGTTAAAAAAACATTACAGGGAAAATAGAAGGAAGATAAAAGATTATGTTATTTTGGAAATGTCATAAACCCATCAAATCCTCAAATTTCTGAGAGCAATACTACAAATAAAAACGGTGCCTTAGACAATAGTACCTATAGAATTTTTTATATAACTTGTAGAGAATAAAGCATTTGTCAATTTTCAACTGTCTTTAATTTTATCTGTATTGTATATCCACAAACATAATTTTATCGTCCTTAAATAATAATAATTGTTATAATACAATATTCTTTTATCAGATTTAGACATTACTCGGTATCAAAAGCAACAGTCTCCACTACGTCTGGTTTCATAACCGAAAAACTTCAAATTTGACTATCAAACTCGGAAATCTCCATGTTATTTTCACAAATTTTTGATTTAATTTTGACTAAAACACGTTACAACTAACGAAAATCGTTAAGGAAAATCCAATTTTATGACCTGTCAAGAAATTTTTAATAGCAGTAAGTGATAAGTTGACAATATAATTTATACCTCACTGTGGAAAATATCATTGTGAGGAGATTGCCGCCCTTGATAATAATAGACGACTCATTATACTCACTTCCGGTTATACCGGAAGTAAACCGCAACTTTGTTATTTTAAATCGAACACCCTGTACATTATCGCATTTTTAGATACTGCATAAGATTCTAGATAAAATTTATATAAAGTATCATGGGCCAAAATTTCATATTTTATGAGTTATTCATCTTTTTTAAAAATTTTGTGAGATAGTGACAAACTTTTCAAAGGTAATATCTCTTCGATTTACAATCATAATATCTTAAAACCTTTGTGCGCAAAGAGTAGGTACTGTTCTTTTAGGAACTTATATCAAAATCGAATTTCTAAATACAGGGTGTTCACAAATAATACGCCGTTTATTAAAATTTCAAACTACAGTAAGTCAATAATTTTAAATGAAACACCCTGTATTTTATAATTTCAGTAAAAAAAGAAATCAGCTAAAGCAAAGCAAGGTAAAGCTTATCAAACTAAAGCTAATACTTTAGGAGATCATTGTGGTTTAATGATAAAGGTAAGATATTTATTGTTTTCCACAAGGAAAATGAATTTCCTGTAGTCCACTGTGTATGATAAATCACAAAAAATTTAATTTAAAAAGTATACCTAGAAACAGCACTGATGATGGAATAGTCATTTCGAAAACGTTCTGTGACGTAAACGTAATCTTTTAAATAAATATACCTTTTAATTTATAAAAGATTTTTAATTAAAATTTATTTATTCTAGCAGGCTTTCTATGAATATGTCATAAGTGTCATCATCTGTGATTATTGGCTCTTTTACAAAGCAATAGAAATGGCTCGTTCAGAATTAAACAAAGAAGATTGCGAAAAGGGCATTGGCGGATAACTTGTCCCAAATTTCGGAATAATGTTTGGCAACATCAAAAATGGAGATTCGCCAAATTTTAGCGCAAAATATTGACACATAACCTCAAAATTCCATAACATGAAAAAAATCGTTTTTTCGCCATAACTCACTTAAATTTTTACCACAATAGATTTTGTTTTTTTTTAAATTAAATTTTTTTTTGTGTTCTACAAAACTATTTAAACAAAAATGAGAGTTGGGGGAAATTCAAATTATAGATTGCTCGAAAAAAAGTATATAGGATGTACATCACCAAAACCATTTTTCAGAATTTTTAAAGTGGTACGAGGCAGTTAAAAATAAAAAAAAAACTGGTTGTTTTGTTGTTTTTTCGCCGTTTATTCAGTTACATTTTCAGTTTGAGAAGCGCTACTCTTTTGAAAGTTATTTAAGTAAATAGCTGACATCAATACCTTTAATTTGGACCCAGACGAACTATTTTGGACTCTTAGAACCAAAGTTATGTTGTATTAAAAGACGAAAATCTGATTAGAATTGAAAATCATTCAAGCCATTAGTTGACATCAATACCTTTAATTTGTACCCCCGAATTAACCATTTTGAACTCTTAGATCAAGAGTTATGATGATTTAAAAGACCAAAATCTGGTTAGAATCTCGAGTTTTCTGGATATTTCGCCAATTATTTTTCAACTAAGTTTTTTTAAAAACTGAAATCAAGACTTTAAAGTAGTTTCCAATATATGTAGTGTAAGCTCGTCTCGTGACACACCCTGTATACCGAAGCATTTTGATGAGCTATTGACAACGAAAAATATGAGTTTTGCATATAAAACGTCAACATGAATTAAATTCATAACAAATAATGCTCAATTTTTAACAAAGTTTATAATATTCGTAAGAGGTGGTAAAAGTAACATTTCTTTTGTTAAAAGTTCCGCTGAAAATTAATTATCATTAACATAATCGGCTAAACTTGTTTGTCCTAATTAGCATATAATAACCTACAATAATTTAATTGATAATTAAGGATGGGCATGGGTGAAAGTGCCTTTGGAAAATAAAACGACACTTCAATATTTAGTCTGACTTTGAGCAGAGAGCATGAAGTCTTATGAATTTAGACCCGGTTAATCATTAAATGGTTTCGCTAACCTGATAGTGTTGAATGTTTTGTGTTTTTTACAAAATATGAAACAACTTAATATGAGTGCTGCTGTTAAGCTTACTTCGTTAATGACTAGTGTTAGCGAAAGAAGCATTTACAGTATCAAAAAAGAAAAAAAAAAACAAAACAAAGTGGAACGTTGATATCGCCAAAAAACGTAAACACGGTTAACTCAAACCAATTCTAGAATATTCACATAGGACGAGGTTGTAAGAAGTTCTGTACGTAGTAGTGAATTTTTTATGAAAGATTGGCCGCCATACTTAAAGCGTACGTATAAGTTTAGATAAGGTAATGCAACATACCGCTATTGTCTCTTTCTACTTTATACACGCTTCTAAAAGAAATCGGATTTGTTTAGAGTAGCCCAAGAAGCATCATAGTACAGCGTCAGGATATTTTTCATTAACGCCATAATTATTTTGGAACTACAGTAAAACCTCCCTTAACCGAAACATCGTTTAACCGAAACGGCTGACAGTTTCCATAATTTCGTCAATAAAAAGTAAATGTTTGTCGCAAAACGTAAACAATTTCGTTAATTTCACTCACCAATTGATGTCTATGTGTGTTGGGAAATCACAAAAACCAAGAGCTCTCAAAGATATTTCCGAAAAGGCATTTTAAGGTATAGCAGCCAAAAAAGTTCATGGATGTCGACCACTTTATTTTTAGAATGGTTTGAAAATGAATTCGTCTCAAGAGTAAAATCTTTTTTAAAATCAAAAAACCTTCTCATCAAAGCATTGTTGCTTGTTGACAATGCGCCCTCACCCTCAAAATCTACAAAATGGTGACAATTGTCAGATTTTTGCCACCGAATGTCACAAGCTTAATCCAGCCGTTAGACCAGGGAGTCATAGAGACATTCTTCTTCTTCTTCAAGTGCCCTGTCCGTTGCGAACGTTGGCTATTAACATGGCAATTTTGATCTTGTTTGCGGCGCTTCTGAATAGTTCGACCGATTTGAGCCCGAACCACTTACTCAAATTTTGGAGCCACGAGTGTCTTCTCCTGCCTGGCCCTCGCTTACTGTCTATTTTTCACTTGACAATCAATTGCAGTAGATGGTACTTATCGTGTCTCAATATGTGGCCTAGATATTCAAGCTTTCTTTGTTTAATTGTATTCACGATTTCTTTCTCCTTTCCTATTCTTTGGATTACCTCTATGTTGGTGATGTTCGGTCCAGGATATGCGAAGAATGCGTCGGTACACCCTCATTTCGAATGCTTCTAGTTTTCTCGTGAGCGTCTCCGTCAGCGTCCAGGCCTCCACACCATACAGTAAGATCGGAAAAATATAGCATTTAACTAGACGTAGTTTTAGGGGAAGAGACAAATCCCTGCTTATGAGGAGCTTTTTTTTTTCTGTGGCCTGTTCCCATTTTGCATTTACGTTGGTGCCAAGGTACACATAAGATTCTATATGGTCAATTAGTATGTTACTTATCCGTAACTGTCGAGCAGGCTGTTGCTTCCTGCTTATCAGCATCCACTTTGTCTTCTTGAAGTTGAGGCTCAGGCCGTATTCCTCACTAACTGAATAAACTCTTTCCATTACCTGCTGTAATTCGTCTATGGTACTGGCAAGGATCACCGTGTCGTCGGCATATCTTATATTGTTCGTTAACTCGCCGTTTATTTTTATGCCCTCATTTGCATTTTCCATACATTTGTTAAATATTTCTTCGGAAATATTTAACAAAAAGATAGAGACATTCAAGAGACATTATAGAGAAGCATTCTTAAGACATCTGTTATTACAGGAGACGAATTAATTCAAAAGTGTTCCCAAAATTCTCAAATCTTTAACAATAAAACATTTTTATTGGTCAGCTGAGTCGTGGGTCAAGATCAAATCTTCAACTTTGGAAAAATGCTAGAACAAACTTTTTGATAAGATTTTGATTGACGATCCTGAAGAAGAAAATGGTAAGAAAACGACAGAAGAAATTAAACCTTTCAATAAAAATTTGCCGGGACATGACGAAATTAACTAAGAAGAGATAACGTGACTGGTTAGCAGCTGATGACTCAGAACGTGAATTCATCGACCAGGACATCATTGATATGGTTTTTTATCAAGACAACCTGAGCATATCAGATGACGAAGATGACGACCCAAGAGGCAACAGGCAGCACAAGACCATCGACGAGATTTTCAATGCTTTAGAGGAAAGAACTTTATACAGTAGGCCTAATTAGTTAGGGACACGACTAGATTCTTAATTTTTGTTGTCATTACATAAAGTTTTGTCCTTTTCAGATTGCTTTACGTTTCGTCGAACAATCGAATGAGGCAAACTCATGACGTTCTACAAATTAACCATGAAGGGAGAGAGAAACATCGTTGTCAAACGAAAACGCAAAAAAATAGCAGATTTCTTTAAAAAAGCATGTTAAACTTGTTCATTTTCCTTAATGTTATTACTTCATTTTGGATTTACTTATTAGAAAACATTACGAAATCACCTCATAGTATTTTTTAATACCAATACTTTGACCAAGAATACTATAAAAAACAATGTTATTTTTAACCGAAATTCTTGTTATCCGAAACGGCCTCCCCCCCAAATATTTCGGTTAATGGAGGTTTTACTGTATACGACGTTTGCAAAGAGAAGATTGCAATATATATATTTGAATGAATCGTGGTTTAATGTTGGCCAATCTTTTAATTACGAATGGTGCAATGCCACTATACAAAACAGTCGAGCTTTCCTCCAAGGTTTAAATACTGGTTTAACTGGTAAGCCGTTGAGAAAACGGAAACTGAGATCTGGACCGAGAGACAACCTGCAAGATGACGTAGACCAATTATCAATATATGCGATCACAACGGACAGTAGGGAAAGCGAATTCGACATATCCAATATAGAGGGCTGTATTAGTAGAATTGAAGATCTATGAGTAACCTCGATTATTCTTTAACCAATGAAATGCATTATGAGGCTAATCAGAGTATGAGTCTTTCGGGTATTAGGCTGGGTGCACAGAAAACGAGTATTTTGCGTATTTTCTCGTTGTAAAACTTTTCGATAGCTTATGAAAAGCCGGAATAGGAATGTGCAAACCGTTTCGTTTTAATTCAAACCATTGGGTTTGACCAAACTTTTCAAACGTCAATAACTAAAAAACAATTGCACTTAGATATGGTATATAATACACGAAATTGTTTTTTTTTTCTAATTTGCATTATAAATTCAAATCGAAAAAGACAGTTTTACTCGCAATAGAGCCCCGCAGTAAAAATTTTTGTACGGTCCTGTACAATGCAACCACTTTGTCTTGTTTATGCTGCCAAGCACATGGCGTGAAATCCGGCAAATGCGCATTCCTAATTAACCATACTGCACTCTCAGTGGAACTTTAACTATAGAAGCCAATAAAAAGAAAACCAAATACTTGTGTATTGAATGGCAACAAAAAGATCTCATATAGACGACAGAACTAAGTTAGAGCATTACTACGACTACAAATATCTAGGTATCAACATTTCGCACGATGGAGCATTATAAACCATCGGATTTCCGACGAAGTTCCACGATTTTATCCCTTATGCCATTGAAAGTACTAAAAGATGAAATCAAGGGAAGTAAAATATGTGAAAACTGTGGTTTCCTGGGGAGCTTTTCATAAAAATTCCATTTTCTTATAAAAAAAATTCTTTCTTATGCAATTTTACGAATCGACTGACTAATCGACAAAGGAATATGGATTATGTTTTTAAAACTTTTGGCATAAGGGCTACTGGTGCTCTAATGTTGTTAATTATGACCTAAACATGTAGTGTGTTTAAGTCATTTGTCAAAAGGAAATTACAAAAGCGATTCGGGTTACTGTAAGTGTTCAAATTTTGCAACAGAGGCCGTTTTTAATAATTTCTGGTACATCTTCCACACTGTTGAACGATTTTGTAGCGGCGAGATCGGAAATTGTTGTTGAAATTCGGTAAACATAGTTTCGTAATCCGCGTTAGTATGAAGATTTAACAAAAAACTCTTTCTTGAAGCGTAAACTTGTATAGGTTATTCATTCTGAAAACGGGTGTGCTTAACGACCACGTGTTATCATGACACCTACACAACTGTCTGAATCACGAACATGCTTCAGTTTAATATTTTTCGACAGCGTTGCCAGACTTATGTCGATTTTTGAGAGCGTTGTCTGACTTATGCCGAACCCCGTATGATATTTTCAGTACACAACAAGGCATAAGGGATAAAATCCTGGTTGAGCTTCGTATTGAAATACGACAATCTATTATAGACAGCCATAATAGACACAAATACGGCAAGTAGAAAAACCATTACAATGTTAAACAGTATTTTATAGGCCCAATCCATCAGCAAAAAAAAGAAAAGAGGCTATAAGAGACTATTGTGAAAAGTATCACTCTAAACAGCTTTGAGGTATAATAATGAAAGAAAAAACATTGGAACAGCTGAGAGCAACGGAAATGGATTTTTGGAGAAAAACGACAAGAAGATCTACACTCACTGGCACGAAAAACGGAGCACTTGCAACTTTAAAATAAAACTTAAAATTTTAATTCTCTTTTAACTTTTATTATTATAATAACGTAAACACAAACAAAAAAACTATTTTAAGTAATTTCTAATAAAACTTCAAGTGCTTATCCGGAAAGAAAAATGCATAAAAAATCAGAAATAAAGAATACGTTATTATCACTTTTAAAAGTGCTAATGTAGCTGTTGGTATTCTATTGTTATTCTTTTGCTCTTGTTGATTTCAGTAAACTGTCAAGTCGAATCAAGTGTAAAACACTATTTAAAGTTGAATTGCGTTAATTTAATCTGAAGAATTATGTTGCTCAAAAGTATCAAATATCCAACAGTACTGTGCACCGTATTTTTACACGTTTCTTAGCAATCGAAGTTTACACTAGACGACCTGGAACCGGTTCCCAACGAAGAACTAGTACCCGTGATGATCGCTGCATGCTCTTACAAAGTCTACGAGATCGTTGTACCACGGCTGTACAAATCCGAAATCAACTTCAGTACGTCCGGAATACTAACGTAAGTGAACGAACAATTAGACGAAGGCTTGGAGAAGCAAATTTAAGCAGTCGCAGATCTGCAACAGGCCTACAACTTCTCAGGCGCCATCGAGTTGCGCGGATTCAGTTTGCCAGAAACCATGCTCATTTTATATACTGTATATAATATATACTATATATTACTGTAAATAATTTTTACAGAGAAAAGTTTTATTTACCGATAAGTCCAGGTTACCTTGCGGTCTCCTTGCGGTCACCTTGCGATGGCCGTGAGAGAGTATGGCGAAGCCTACATGAGCGTTTTGCAGAATGTACCTTCAGTCCTAGGATAGGCTATCAAGGGGGCGCAATTATACTGTAGACTGGAATTTCTCTAGAGGCACGTACTACTTCGTTCCGAGAAACTCCATAACAGCTACCAGGTACATTGATGAAATTCTCCAAGATTTTGTTGTGCCTTATGCTGGTTTTGGTGAAAATGACTTTGTTCTGCTGCATGATAATGCCAAGCCTCTCAGAGCGAAAATTTAACAGTTTTTAAATGAAGTAAACATTCCTGTAATGGATTGGCCAGCATTGAGTCCAGACACAAACCCAATCGAACATGTTTGGGACATGCTTGGGCGAAGGATACGAAGTCGTTGCAAGAAGCCCTCTTAGAGAAATGGGAATTTATTCCTTAACACGACATTTCTCATTTGATTTTAGGCATGCCAAGGAGAATTCAGGCAATAATTCGAGCACGTGGAGGAAACATTTATTATTAAAATCAGTTTTCCGGACACATGGTTTAAGTTTTCATTAATTGAGCGTCATTTTGTTACATTTACTTACGTCCTTTTCCTTTTTTGTTACATTTTTTAAATTGTTATTGTACAAGAAAAAACATTTACAACAATTGGAGAAATAATGAAAATGAACCGAACGATTATAGATGTGTTGTGTGGTATCAATTTGTGTAAATAACATATCTGGTTCCTACGTATACAAAAAATGCATGAACAGCAAATACCAAAGAAAATACTAAAATAGAAACTATATAGAAGGCAAGAGTAAACAAGATAATTTGAAAACAAGTTGGAGAGAAGAAATAGATAAACCGATGAGAGAAAGCGACAAGCGAGATTAGAAGTCGGAAAATGGCGGAAAATGTTATAAATTGACATGTAGTAGTAATATTAGTTTGTTTTTATGTGTAAAAGACGAGCTAGAAGAGAAGATGCAGGTATCCGAAATTGTTATTTATTCTGTTGCTTTTAGGG
Source organism: Diabrotica undecimpunctata (assembly GCF_040954645.1). NCBI lineage: Eukaryota > Metazoa > Arthropoda > Insecta > Coleoptera > Chrysomelidae > Diabrotica > Diabrotica undecimpunctata. Next base: position 38,728,525 of record NC_092807.1, on the reverse strand, counting down.
GAGCGCTACTAGTAAATATACGGTAGGAAGATCTTGACCTATTTTTTATATCGGATTTAAATTTATGTTCAAATAAAATAAATTGTACTTACCGAATAATTCTTACAGTAAAATTTGATAGACCTAGGATTGTTCTAAAACAGATTTACGATTAAAATTATAACTATAAAAAGTTAATTATAATCTTACTTTGGTGGGATGTGTAAATAAGGGCCTGTAGGGATCACCGAGCTAAAATACAAACTGATTAATACAAACAACGCAGGAAAAAATATATTACTTACAATTTTAGATATCCATTTTTCAGACATTATGAAAAAACAGAAAGAAAAAAAATTTTACAGAAATTTTGATAAATAATATTTTTAAGTCACTACTGATCTGACAACTATGACAGCTCTTGAGAGGGCAAGTAGCTTTGTGATTTGTACGGATGAAAAATTTTTAATAATAAATACTATACAGTGTGTAAAAGCCAAATGGAATAAATTCATTATTTAGGTTACTGTACATATTTATAAAAAATCCCGAAACACGTCAAATTTAAATTATAACTTGACATTCTTTAACGTGAAAATTCAACCCCTACCTTCAACCCCCTTAGAATGACAGGTACAACCCCCAATTTTTAAAATAGGAAGTATATGCTTGTGATATATCGTTTGAAAGGTCTTTTCATTCTCCATTCAAAAATGTTGTCGCTTTCAAGTGTATTAAGATTAATTAAGATAAAATAAATTAAAATCATGTGGTTACCGAAATTCGCTACAATACAATCAAAAACTAAAATGTAATGCAAAACGTAATAAAATGTTGAACACGAAAAAGAACTATGAATGTTAATGAAGTAGATGTTCAAAATGTTCACCGCGAACCTCTTGGCAACATCCTAATCTCAAATAAAACTGTCTTCTAACATTATTTAACATAACAGGCGTGAGCGACCTAATCGCAAGCGTTATTCGTTCTTTTAAGTCATTTAAATCAGAAGGTTTAGTTTTTGTACACATGGCTCTTCACATATCCCCATAAAAAGATATCTAATAATGTAAGATCAGGTGATCGCGCTGGCCATTCAATCGATCCTCGCCTCCCTATCCACCGATTGGGAAATATTGTATCGAGGTACTGCCGGACATTAAGTTGGTAATGTGGTGGTGCTCCATCCTGCTGAAACCATATCGTATTCGCTGGAACTTGAGGGTTTCCTGGATCAGGATATAAATTTGCCAACGTTGGAATGACATCATTTTGAAGTAGTGCCAAATAATTGTTGCCATTCAAGTTGACCTCAATGAAAAAGGGACCAATGATATTGTTTCCTACAATCCCTGCCCAAACATTAACCTTTTGAGGGTATTGAGTGTGTTCTTCTCTCATCCAGTGAGGATTTTCCGTGGCCCAGTAGCGGCAATTTTGCCGATTAGCATGACCGTTAAGTGAAAAAGTACACTCATCAGAAAACATAACGTCTTCTAATTGGATAATATTGTTATCCAACATGTCCATCATTTGCTCACAAAAAAAAGTTCTCCTATCAAAATCGTCTTCCATGAGCTCCTGAAAAGGTATCATCTTATAGGGATGCAATTTATTTTCTTTTAATATGTTTACTATCGATGTATGGCTAGCATTGAATGTAGTGGATGTCTGTCTACTCGATGTATGTGGAAACTCAAGCAACACATCTAATTTGAGTTCATCACTTAGTGCATTGGCAGCTGCTTTTTTTATCTGCCTTACATGACCAAACTCGCGAAACTGCTTCTCTATTTTACTTATCGTTTCTTGGATATAGGCGGTAAATTAGGAAATTTCTCATGAAATAGGCGAGTTACTTCCTGTTGTGTTCGGGTGTTATCTCCGTAACCAATCATTTGTAAAACTGTTATTTTATGCATTTCCGTTAATCTAACCATTTTTCAGAATTGAATTGAACTAACTTTTTACTTAAATTAAAATAATGACAACTTAAATAAAACAATTTACTAATGCGTGTTAAAATAACGTTGCCACGGAAATTCTTTAAAGTTTTTTTAATGGTTACCATCTAAAAACCACATTGCTATGGTTTTTGTTCACTTTCTCATTATCAAGACCTAAACGGGAAATAAGTTTTGAGTATATTTTAGCGAATTTCGGTAACCACATGATTTTAATTTATTTTATCTTCTTCTTCTTCTTCTCGTGCCACTCCTAGCGGAGATTGGAAATCATCATGGCCACTGTGACTTTGTTAGCAGCGCGCCTAAAAAGTTCAATCGAACTACACCCGAACCATTCACGTAGATTACGAAGCCACGATATTTTTTTTCATTTTATCTTAATTAATCTTAATAAACTGAAAAGCGACTACATTTTTGAATGGAGAATGAAAAGACCTTTTAAACGATATATCACAAGCCTATACTTCCAATTTTAAAAATTGGGGGTTGTACCTGTCATTCTAAGGGGTTGAAGGTAGGGGCTGCATTTTCACGTTAAAGAATGTCAAGTTATAATTTAAATTTGACGTGTTTCGGGATTTTTTATAAATATGTACAGTAACCTAAATAATGAATTTATTCCATTTGGCTTTACTGAGACTGTATGTCTCTAATAAACAAATATTCTATACGTTTATTAGAGAATTCTTTTTATTTGCAAACTCGCATCAGCCTGTATGGCTATTAGCGAAAAAGAAAAAAATACTAACAGCCATATAGGTAATAGTACAACAATCAAATTTTGTATAAATAGTTTAATGCTTTTAAATATTGAATAATCACTTTGGCAGCGCACTTTAAGGCCGGTCGCAAGTTGACATGCAGCTTCGTGAGGTGACGCGTGGTGAATCACGGTGAATTTCTGTGAAACACAGAAATAATACTAACACCGCAAGTTCCCGCGCAGAGTGACGTGACGCAGTTTTCACGGTCTGTGACAGAGCGCTGCAATACTCAGTTTATAGGCAGTTCTCTTTTCACGTGCGTGAAATCAATTTTAAATAAGATTAGTATCAACTCGACGGTAAAAATTCGATATCTTTTGATCAAAGTGTCCTATCGATAAAAATCAAAATGCATTTTAACAGGCTGACTGCCACAAAAAAATGTTTAAAAAAGTCCACGGTGCCAAGTTGAAAAAAGTGCATCTGGCTACCAACTGAAATACTTGCATTATTAATATTTTACCAATTTCATTTATTAGTCCTAAGTTTTGAAAAAATATGTCAACGGTCGAAAGCCGGGGCGTAGGCGACATACTTATAGTCGGTTCGCTATATTTACGCGGGTTTCGGATTAACAAAATTATGTTAATGACTCATTGATAAAAACTGCATTAATGGTCATATTTTAAAATACATTAAAATAACATTAGGGTAGGTATAAATTTGTTACAATATTGCAGTTGAATTGATTCTTTGCCAATGTTGACATTGTATGTTTGGTGGAAATATTTAAAAATGCCTAGACGTGTGTTAGATGTAGATAGTCTAATTTGTAGTGTACATAAGTATTTTACGGATGAAAAAGAAAATGGCGGTCCTTTAAAATCGGTAATGTCTGTTCAACAACGCGTATGTGATGCTCTAGGAATTAGTGAAACCAAACTAAGAGGAGTATTACAAAATCGCAATAATGAACGGCCGAAAGAAGATCACCGAAAAACTCGCCTATCATTGAAAACGAAAGATATTCCAGATGGAAAAAAATTTGAAATTCGTGATACCATTTATCGAATGCGAGCCAACAAGGAACATGTGACCTTAAATACAATTCTCTCGGAATTAAAAGACAGAAAATTTGACGAAATTGGCAGAACAAGTCTATGGCAAGTGATACATAATTTGGGTTTCAAATTTCAAAAGGAGGATAACAGAAAAGCCCTTTGTGAAAGAAGTTCTGTTGTGCATAAAAGAATTAACTTTCTAAGAAAATATTCTAAATTAAAAAAAGAAAGGGCAAATTTTATATATTTAGACGAAACATGGATATTTTCTAGGGGTGCAACCAAGAGAATATGGCAAGATGATAACGTAAAGTCTATCAAACATACTGATGGAGAAGGGAAGCGACACATAATTTTACATGCAGGAGGGAAATCGGGTTTTATAGAAGGTGCTGATTTAATATTTTCATCTAAATCAAAATCAAGTGACTATCACGATAATATGAACACAGAAATGTTTGTAAAATGGTTACATGAAAAACTTCTCCCAGGTTTAAGTGAGCCCAGCGTAATTATTTTAGACAATGCACCTTACCATTCTGAAGTATTAAACAAAAGTCCAACGAATTCTTGGACTGTTAATAAAATTAAAGAATGGTTGACAAAGGAACATATACCATTTACACAACAATTTTAAAATCAGAATTATTACGCTTGGCAAATATCCACGCAAAACCAAAAACCTTTGTTGTGGATCAGATTATAGAAAGTTACGGTCATCAATTACATTGCCAGTTTAATCCCATCGAATATATATGGGGAATAGCAAAACAATATTATGACAACCATATTGGGCCTAACGGTTATAGCGACGACGCAGTTCGGGAAACTTGGCGAAAGGCACTTTCAATTGTAACTCCAGAAGTGTGGTGCAACTGTATATTCAAGTGCGAGAAACTAATAGAAGATTGGGGGACTCGTGAAAATAAAATAAACGAAATAAGTCCAATCATAATAACAATTAATGGTGATGACAGTGATGATGATGAAGATTCTGATATTTTTGATGATAATGACTGATTTTCATTTTTGTTGGCGAGTTAATTTTTTTTATTTTTCATTAGAAATTCTCTCCATGGAACAAATATACATAGACCATATTTTCTGTGTGAAGTGTAATATAAAATTATTATTAGGTTTATATTAGCCACATTAGACTCCATTAATGAAGTAATTCTCCTTATTGTACTGTCAATTATATAAAAGATTTTCCATTATTATTTAATTAAAAAAAGTTATGGATTATTTTTCATTTCATTTGACCAGTTGATATTTCCCCAAAGAGCAGGTAATTAAAACTGGGTACTTACAATAAAATTTTTAATCCGAAACCCGCGTAAATATAGTGAACCGACTATATTCCCGTGGTGCCAAGCGGTCGGTCGGGCGGTCGTTCTGTTCATGATGAGACTTGTCGAGTAATATTCTGCTGAGTAGTTGTTTTGACCAATATTTTATCAGTAGAGGTTTGATTGTTAGTAAGACAAATAAGTTGATTGTGCTCGTGTTATTTTTAGAGTTAGATAATAGTAAAAACAAATATTATTTCTTGAAATAAAATGGGAAGTCGCGGTAAAATGATGGTTGGTATAGTTTTGGAAAGGAATTAACGTTCAGGTAAGATATAATTTTTATATCATATGTTCATATCATATTTTCAGGTGTAAATAATTGCATGGGATTACTATTTGAAGTACGTACGTACACAATAAGCAAGATAATCTTCTGAAAAATACACGTTAATTTATTAGTAGAATAGAATGGTAATATGCTTTATTGTCATTTAAAGATATATAGACAACATAGCTATTGAAAGATTTATAGGCAAAGTTTACGAGTCAGAAAAAAACAATTTACTAAAATTATACAAATGCATACTAATTATATACTATATAAATTATACTAATGATTTTTCCTTTGATTCTGACCTAGACCCTCTATTATTACCCTCCAGCGATGAAGAAATTGCATATAGCTCAGATGGGTCAGAAGCGGAAGAAGAAATAAATTTGAAAATAAACGTAGAAAGCTAAACACTTTTGTTGCAAAAAGGGAAATTGGTAATGAGACATTCTGTTCTAAGTCACTTTCCAGCCGGGATAACATTCCCAAAAAAATATTAATCGGTTTTTGGTACCTTATCACTCTTTGGGTAAAAATTCAAAAAATATTGTCCAACTACAGCTTTTGGAATCGAACAGTGCTATTTCCTCGTAATAATTAGATGACTTTTTTCAAGTTACAATCGATCAACAGAACCAACAAAACATATTATCATCTGAGCAAAATGAAGATCACCAAAGCCAGGAAAATTCTGCTGATGGATACGAACAACTTAGAAGGAAAAAAATTATTGCCAATCACAAGATTTAAGACACAGAGAGGGCAAAAAAGATGTTAGAAACAGCAGAGATGAAAACACTTAAAAAATTGAGAGAAACTGAAAAAAGAGTAGAATGGAATGATCATATAAGCCGAATGACAACAAATAGAGTAGTAAAGACGGCAACAGATGGTTACCCAATAGGAAGACGATCAGTAGGAAGACCACGAAAACGATGGAACGACAACTTACTGGAGACACATTGAAAAACAGACAGAGTCATGTCTATATAAAAAGAAGAAGAAGAAAAAGATAATTTTCGAATTTTCGTGGACGATGAAGTTATAGATGAGATGGTTAATCAAACTAACTTGTATGCCACCCAGATTTTGTGCGATACTGATAATATCAGTAACGAGTCTAGACTACATCGATGGATTCCAACCAACAGAGAAGAATTGATACAATTTATTGGCCTTGTGGGTTACATGGGACTTGTGAGGCTGCCTTCTATTGACAAATACTGGAGCACTGACAATTTCTACAAAAATTGTATGGCTCCGAAAATTATGCCTAGAAACCGATTTCAGCTCCTTCTAAGAATGTGGCACTTATCCGATAATACCACGTGTCCAGATGGTGACCGCTTGCATAAAGTCAAACCATTGCTAGATAAACTTATTAAAAAATTTCAAGCTTTTCATGAGTCTGTTATTCCTTTCCAGATAATCGTTTTTAAAATTGGTTTCTTGTAAGCATATAATGGCTGGATTTGTTTCTGTTATAAGTGTTTTGAAAAATTCAATTCGGGCATGGAAGACATTAAGATTCCATTGGATAATCGTATTTGATGGAGCCATTATTCTTGAGAAGATTCTATTGATGTGTCTGATTCGCTTTCAAGTTCTTGAGCTATAGATATTTTACTTAATTTTGTTTCATTAATTTTTTCCTGATGCCTGTACTTAAGTTTTTCATTCTTTTGTTTTTATAATATGGGTGGAGATAAGATAATATCTAATTTCAACAGTTTATGGGTATCTTCTGTGTACATTTTTGATATAGGGAAGGATGGGGCATCATGGACCATGGGGGTAATGTAAACCACATCGGTTATTTTGTTTAAAATTGGCAACACTGCATCTAGTAACTACTACAAATATGCGTAGACATCTTATCTACTTTTAGTATGAGTGTGAACGCACGGGGATTACGTTCAGACGTGTTATAATTAAAAACACGTGTTTCGTCGCTGCTGATCTAAGGAATTTACTACTTTTGACTAAAGATTTCTCGGTAAGTAGACATGATTATTTTAACTTTTTGATACTGTGGTATTGCTTGTAAAATGTGCTTTTAATAATTAAGATTTGCTTTTGATACGTTGTGAACTGGTACGTTAATTTCCATATTTTGAATGTGTACTACGCATGGGACAACGTGGACTAGGAGTGGTTCACATTGCCCCATTATATTTTCTTGACACTTTTTTAATTATATGCTTCTTTTGCAGTTAGAAATGGTACGAAATTATGTGAGGAAAACTGAGCAACAATCCTGGTCTCTTGTTGCCTTGAAGAATGCTATCCGGACAGTTAAAGCTGGGGAAATGGGCTATTTAAAAGCTAGTAAAGTTTATGGTATCCCGAAAGCAACGTTAATTCGCAGATGCAAAGAAAAAGTAACAAGAATTTCTCCTGACGAAAAGGGTCTAGGTTTCTACAAAACGGTTTTTACCAAGGAACAGGAAGAAGAATTGTATAATTATATCTTAGATATGGAGAAGCGTTTATACGGAATTACTTTGCTTGATGTTCGTCACCTAGCTTTCCAGTTAGCCGAAAAAAATAACAATGACCATCCATATAATAAAACAAACAAACTTGCAGGTTTAGATTGGGCGTACGGATTTCGAAAACGGCACCCAGGGCTTTCATTACGTAAACCCGAATCAACATCTGCTGCAAGAGCTGAAGCTTTTAATCGTTACAATGTAAAACAATTTTTTGATCTGTATAAAGCTACTTTGGATTCTAAACATGTCAATCCAACGCGTGTTTTAACTGTGACGAAACAGGTCTAGGAACAGTCCCCAAATGTAATAGTAAAATCTTGGCGCATAAAGGACGGAAACAAGTTGGACGGCTTACTTCTGCTGATAGAAGTGGAATAACAACAGCCGTTATTTGCATGTCATCATCAGGAATCTTCATACCGCCGATGTTAATCTTTGCAAGAAAGAGAATGAAAGTTGAACTCCAAGCTGGTGCACCTCCAGGTTCAATATTCGCATGTAGCGATAGTGGCTGGATAAATAGTGAACTCTTTTTAATATGGTTTCAACATTTTCTTCAACAAACGAAACCAAGTGAAGACGATCCGATCTTATTGATTTTGGATGGACACAGCAGCCATACAAAAAACATAGAAGTAATTAATTTGGCTAGGGAAAAACATGTACATATCATTTGTTTGCCTCCACATTCCACCCATCGAATGCAGCCAACCGATGTTGGTGTCATGGCTCCTTTAGCACGATATTATAATATGGCATTAGAAAAGCTTTCCAAATCTCTAACATTTTTGGTGAGGCTTTCTTACAAGCTGCAACACCTTTGGCTGCTATTAACGCTTTTAAAAAATGTGGGATAGTACCTTATGATCCCAATATATTTACAGACCTCGATTTTGCACCATCTGCTACGACTGAAAGAGATTTGGAGAATAATAGTCTACCAGTGTCAAGTCAAGATGAGGCAATTCCTTCAACTTCAACTGCAGAGCCTCACTTAAGTCAAGATGAGGTAATTGCTTCAACCTCAGTTGCAAAGCTTCATACTGGTAACGATTTTCAATTGACAATTTCCCCTGCACACAATAGAGCAACAACTTCATTTGGAGCAAACAGCCCTAAACACATTCGTCCTCTGCCAAAGAGAAGTAAATTAATGGAACCAAAGAGGAAATCCAAAAAAGGTAAAACGGCTGTACTGACATCTAGTCCGTATAAGCTAGAATTAGAACTTGAAATAAACACGAAGGAGGCAATAGAAACAATGAAAAAGGAAAAAGCTAAGAAAAAAATAAATGATGATAAGCACGAAGATAGTGAAAGAAGTAACAAAAAAATAAAAGTTTGTCCTTCCAAAGATGGTAAGGGAAAGAAAAAAATAAATGTAACCATCAAGTACAAGATGATGGCAATGGTGAAGATGCTGAATGTTTTTACTGTAACGAGTGGTTCTCCTCATCAGCCAATGAAGAAGGATGGGTACGTTGCTCGGCCTGTCTGAAATGGGCTCATGAAGCGTGTGCGGGAATAGATCCAGAAGATGATGAAGAATTTCAGTGTGAATTTTGTATTTCTGAATAAATATAACATGTGTCTATTTTTACTAATGTTCTGTTACCGGTTTTCTAAGTATTTTTAATAAAAAAATTCTTTTTACTTGATTTTATTTACCAAACATAGCCATTAGATAATGAAATAGTGTGACTTTCCTCAGTAGTTCACATTGCCCCACCCTATGGGGCAATGTGAACTTTTGACATATAGTCAGTTGTCATTTTTTTTTTGAAAATACGTTAAATAAATTATGTTTCAATTGCAACTAAATGACAGTTAAATGTTTAATGAACGTCCCTACTTAATTAAACAAAACAAAATCATTTCTGGTTTAACAGTATGTGCATATCTTCCTTAGATGGTTCACAATGCCCCATCCTCCCCTACTTAATGGATCATTGGATTCTGTTGCATTTTCAAAAAAATCTACTAGTTGCTTATATGTAGAATTTGAGTTTCGTCATTAAATAGTTGTTTTGCATGAGTTGATAGCAAAGCCAGTCTCTTGTGTTGAATTTTTGGTAGTTGGTGCATTTTCTTCAGTTGGAGTAGAAGAAGGAGGGGGTTATTATTTCAGAAACAGTTCGTTTTATGATATTCTTACTTGTTTGAACGCTGTCCATTAGTTCAGGTAGTACTAGACCATTTATAGATGAAGTTTACTGACAATTCTACATTTTCGATGTATATAGGATGAATGTTGTTTGGTTTGGATGAGGACGAAGAATTGTTGTTAATTTTATTTGATTGTAATATTGTGTTTGGTTCGATATTGTTTTCTGGTGTTAGTGGTGACGTGTTTGGACAATTATTAGCGTTATGTCCATTTGTGTTACAATTTGAACATGGATGGATGGTTTCATGTGAGAGAAAAATGCGGTAATTAGTGTTTATGCTGGAATCATTGTATTGAGTTAAAAGGAGACTATACCGATTAAAATAAAGAATTTTCTGGAAATCATATTTTTTATTTCAAAAATTACTTATTAGACCACCAAGTCAATAAAAAAAATTGATTTTCCGTTGTAACCTTTCATAGATTCAGGAAGGTTTGACTTTTCAGTTCTTTATTTTGAGTTTCTCTTAACTGTTATTGATATATCTCCCATCTCTAATATGCGCAGTTTAACGAAAGATCTGCGTCGGCGTCACGATGCTAATTCCGTCAATCGTCCCAAAAATCGACTCGATTATTCATAGATTCCGGCAATGTTTACCTTTTAATCAAATTAAAAAAGGAATCTAGCTATAAAAAGAAGATGGATTATCGATCGACATCACCCCAATCGTCTGAACCCTTTTCCGACGAAATGGATACGGCTTCGGTAAAAGAGAAGGCGATTTTAAACAGGTCAGTGCCAAAATTTAACAACAACTTTAAGGCGGGCTATATGCCAGTGGAAAACATTAAACCGGGTATGAGAGGAAGAAAAACGTTTGCTTTTTGGACTTTGTTGGTGTTACTGTTTATTTTAGTTATTGGAAATCTCATTTTGACAGTGACGATAATTGGAGTACTGAAATTAGGCCATGGTAAGTTTTGTTATTATTTTTATAAAAACATATTTCAGTAATTGAGAATAATATTGATTTTATTGAAATCCATTTATTAGTTATAGACGAAGAAAAAAAAATAGTTTTTTACAGGTTTCCGATATTTATTGGTGTTGAAACTGTAGATGGATTACAATCTCAATTCAATCATCTTTTTGTTGTGAAATCTAGTCTACAAAGTTTAACTTTTATAAGAACCAACACATTTTTAATCATTTTAATATTAATTTATTTCGATTGACATTAGCCATTCAAGCCATGATATGGTTTTTTAGTTTTTTTTGAAATCTTCTTCTTAGAGTGCTATATCCCTACGGAACGTCGGCGACTACCATGCTTATAAGATTTTTATACTGATCTCGGTCTTGCGCTACGTGTAGCAATTGGTCCGCTGTCAAACCTGTCCACTGCCGCAAATTCCTCAACCAAGAGAGTTTCTTCCGTCCTATCCATTTCTTTCCTTCGATTTTACCGTTGAGAATTAGCCGAAGGAACTCATATCTTGGTCCTCTGATTATATGTCCAAGATATTCTAGTTTACGCCTCTTAATAATATTTAATAGAGTTCGTTGATGTCCCATTCTTCGAAGAACTTCTTCGTTTCTAGTTCTGCTAGTCCATGGAATTTTTAGTATCCTTCGATACAACCACATCTCAAACGCCTCGATTTTATTCATGATATCGGCGTTTAAAGTCCAAGTTTCACATCCATACAAAAGTACAGACCACACGTAACATCTTGTAAACTTTTCACGGATTTCCAAATTTAATGAGTTATTGGATAATAGAGGCTTGAATTTTTGAAATGAGTTTCTTGCCTGTTCAATTCTACATCGAATTTCGAAGGATGGATCTAGATTTTGGGTAATCCAACATCCAAGGTATTTGAATCTCTGAACTCTCTGCAGCGGTTGTTGGTTTAATATCAGTTGGGTTGCGCCGATATCCACTTTACTGGTCACCTTGTATTTAGTTTTATCGATATTTATCGACAGTCCCCAATTTGTGCATTCCATGTCAACTCTATTGATTAGCTCCTGCAGATCGTCGATGTTTTCAGCTAGAATCACAGTATCGTCGGCGTACCGTATATTGTTAATTATTTCTCCTCCTATGATAATTCCTTTTTGATCTTTTAAAGCTTCCCTAAATAGATTCTCAGAATACACGTTAAAGAGGGTGGGAGATAGTATACAGCCTTGTCTTACGCCTCGTTCAATACTGATTGAGTTTGATTCTCTGTTGTTGGTATTAATAATGGCTGTTTGGTTCCAGTAAAGTTTGGCAATAAGTTTGATGTCTTTCTCATCTAGTTGGATGCTCTGCAAGGCGGTAATTAGTCTGGTATGCTGAACGCGATCAAATGCCTTTTCAAAATCAATGAAGCACATATATACGGGTTTTCTTACCTCCCAACATCGTTGAAGGAGTGTTTGCATAGAAAATAGTGCTTCTCTAGTTCCAAGGCATCTCCGGAACCCGAACTGCTCTTGACTAATTATTTCTTCGCACTTGTTGTTAATTCGATTTAGGAGAATATGCAACAGTATTTTAACGGCATGGCTCATTAAACTAATGAGTCTACAGTCGCTACATTTCTTAACGTTTGGTTTCTTAGGAAGAGGAATAAAGATCGATTTTAGCCAGTCCGATGGAATTTCACTGGTATCATATATTTGATTGAAAAGTACAGTGAGTTCTTTTATATTGTCATTTGAGAGTAATTTTAGCCATTCGCTGTATATTTGATCTGGTCCACTGGCTTTGTTGTTTTTGGCTTGGTGTATGGCTTTTTCCAATTCAGCGTTTAAGATTGATGGTCCTGTATTTGCACTTAAGTTAGGTAGTGATCCTCGATCATCCTTAAATAACGCTTTAATGTAGTTTTCCCATTCCTCCATTACTTCGTCTTCTAGGGATAGTGCATGACCTTCATTATTCGTTAATGTTATGGGTGTATTTCTTTTGTGTACTGTAACTTCTTTTATTTTCTTATGTGTGTTAAATTCGTCATGTTTTCGTTGCAATTCTTCTAATTCCTCACATTTTGCTAGCATCCATAACTCTTTGGCTTCCCTGATTTTTCTTCGAATCAGATTATGCTTTCGTTTATACTCTGAGTTATTTCTATTTTTAAGCTGTCTTCTTTCGTCCATCATTTCGATTATTTCATCTTTCATCCACGCTTGCTTTTTATAATGGATGACAGTTTCACTTTGCGTTGCTGTATCGATGATACCATTCTTTATGTTATCCCATCTTTCTTCGACTGTTGGTACATTGTATACTTGTGTGATGTTGTCTCGAATTTTTTCATTCATTGTCTGTTCAAAGTGATGTTTAAATTCTTCTTCTTTTAGTTTTTGTCTATCGTATTTCTTTGTAATGGAAGGCTTTTTGATTGTCTTTAATTTTAGGTTGATTCTAGATGCCAGTAAATTGTGATCCGTGGCTGCGTCGGCACTTGGATATGTCTTAGTACATTTACATGAGTTTCGAAATCTATTGTTAATCATGATATAATCTATTTGGTTACGCATTACACTACTATGGCCATCTCTCGGTGATATCCATGTATAGAGACGTCTTTTTGAAATATTGAATAATAATTTTAGCACAAGATTTGGAGCCTGATATGGCTGTAGGAATCTTAAGACCGACAGCACTGGAAGAAATTAGGGGAGGCCTATGTTCAACTTTGGACGCAGAAGGCTGGATGATGATATATGTGGCCTACGCAGGACCTTCCTGCCGTAAATCCTGCTTGATCATCCCCGATTTTATTTGAGATAGATTTTTCCAGTTTTTCTTTAAACATTTTTCCATATAACTTGCCCGTAAATCCTATCACACTAATGCCCCTTTGGTTTTCGCATTCCTTCCCTTCTCCCTTTTTATTTGTTGAAGTAATATGTGCTTTGGATCATTCATCTGATTTTGTGTAGTTTCTCTGTTCCGTAGTTAATTGGTTTATTAAAGATTCCTCCCGGTCCCCCTGATTTTTTGTTATTTAGAGTTATTATGGCATTATTTACTTCGCTTAATGTTAGCTCAATCCGTTCTTTATTTTGATTTCGTTGTTGTTCATGTCCTGTGTGTGTCTCTATGAAATATGAGCGGTTTTCTGTAAAAGTTTTTCATCATCATCATCATCAATCAGCCAATCGCGTCCACTGCTGGACATAGGCCTCCCTCAGTTATTTCCAGTGTTCTCTACACTGGGCCGCTTGTAGCCAGTTTCCCGCTACACGTTTTATATCATCGGCCCATCTAGCCGGTGGTCGTCCTCGGCTTCATTCATAGTTTCTGGGTCTCCATTCCATAATACGTCTTGTCCACCGTCCATTTTGTGTTCTGGCTAAGTGCCCTGCCCAGTTCCACTTAAGCGTCGTGGTTCTTTCGATGACGTCTTGAACTCCTGATCTTTGTGTGATTTGTTGTATTGTTATGTGTCTTGAAGGCTCACGTTCAGCATTGCACGTTCCATGGCTCGTTGTGTAACTTTAGAGTTTATTCGCAGATTGTTGCGTGAGTGTTAAAGTCTCTGCTCCATAAGTTTGCACAGACAAAACACATTGGTTATAAACCTTTCGCTTGAGACACATGGGAATTGAACTTTTTAGAATATGTCTTAATTTGCCAAATGCTGCCCATGTCAGGCCTATTCGCCTCTGTATTTCTTGTGTTTGATTGTCTCTGCTTATTTTGATCTCGTGTCCCACATATTTGTAAGTGTCTGTTTGTTGTATGGTAGTTTTTGGCACAAAATATTTATCGGATTTTTTTTATGGAGAAATTTATTTAAACACTTACTTGGCCCATTCTGCTCTACCAGACGCAAATTTCGTCGAATGTCTCTCATGAGGTCCTGGACGAAATTCAGATCAATTTCTCTCAGTTTTTCGTAAATTCGCCATCTTTAATCTGCTAAAGCTAAAATCTGCTGTCTCGAAGAGCTATCCGTCACAAATTAACAACGACACAGCCTCAGTACACAGTAACGGGTACCATGACAGGTACGTCGTAGATTACCACCTGTCCAAAGAGGAGTTACAGCACGAGCCCAAAAAGGTCGGCTTAAATTCCAAACGAACCGTAAAAGATTCAAGATTAAGATAACGAATTTTTTTAAAGATAGCGAAAATCTGAATAAGACCCGAATAGGACCCGAATCCGAGAAAGAACCAAAAAAGAAACTAACCCGAATATAAACCTAAAGAGAACCGAACAGAAACCAAAACGAATAGGAACGGCATAGCAGCAGGCGCGTTAAGAACTGCGAAAACATGCTGTGGCCATGTTCAAATAGCACGCTATGTTAGAAACTATAAGAAATGCCTTCAGTGTAAACTGAGACTGGAAAATGAGACTATCCACTATAGAAAAGCCTTGGCACAATGTCCCAATTAATTTGGTGGGACCATGCTTAAGACCTACAGAGGGGAGTATCTTCTTGACGGTAATCCAAGATCAGTTTACGAAGTAGACTATCACCTAACCGACAAAGACCATACCGTTGATGAGATCGAGTGATAGGCTCCGTTGATAAGTGGTAGGCTCAACGCCACAAAAAAATATATGCTACATTTTTTTTTTAAGAAAAGAGGGTGTAACGATGTGCATCGCCACCGTCCCGTCAACGCTCCGTTCACGCGCACTTACACGATCGATGCGCGCTAGAGGAGATGGAAGGCCAACAATGGCATAAAACAGCGTACGCCACAAGAGAAAAGCGAGTTCGGCCAGAGTGTTGATCTGGGAACAACTTCATTGGCACTAGGATGTTGACTGAAGGCCAACCGCTTCTGCTAGAGTGCTTATCTGGTTGCAGCTCCTTATCGGTCTTAGAGTGTTAATCTGAGACAGACCTGTTTGTTATTTTCGTTTGGACTTTTATGACATTAATTATATTTTATTTTTCTCAGGCATTAAACAGTGCGTGTTTTTTTTGTTTTCAAAGGCAACTTGATATTACTTTGTTTATGGTAAAATTATAGCTGCTGATGATAAGTACTGTATTTTGTTGGTAATTTTTCTTAAAAATTTTAATATTTTCCAGGAGTCCTATGTATTTCTAATTTGTGCACATGTTACTTCTCATTCTTCATTCTTCTCTTTCGCCCTTACTTCTCCGTTTTTCTCGTTTTACATCTGTATGTCTTCTGGGTGTTCATACTTTTCATATACAGAATTTTTTTTCTTTAAACATTTTTGTGTTACTTCGTTTATTTTTACTTCATGTTGGGTATTTCTTTTCTCGAGTTCTCCCAAAGCTTCTAATGCCGCCTTGTTTATACTGTGTTTACGTGCTTGTACATTTCGTTGACGTTATAAAAACAGAATTTCCATAATTTCTGATCCAGTCTCCTCTGGTAAAGGTCTCATAAATTAATTTTGCAGTAAATGTCTGTTGAACTTCATTTCCTTTTCTTTGCCTTTATTTTCTACTTAGAGTTGATTCTTCTTTCTAACTTGGGTGTTTGTGTTCTAGCTCTTCTGTCTGTATTTGTAATAACGTGTCCATTGGTGATCTAAACCATATATTCCTCGTTTTCCAATATTCTTTGAACTCTCAGTTATCTTGAAGTTCCTATCAAGAACTAATTTGTAATGCGTTTCCATTGCCGTTAAATATTATAGCTCTACTGTCTTCCAAGATAAACCGCTACTTGATTCATCATTTAATTTTATGAGAAATGCATAACAAGTAGTATAGGTTAAAAAAAAAATAGATAACATGAAAACGTTTCAAATAATTAATAGTTTCTTTTGTAGCAAATAAATTTGGGGAGATAAAAAGCTGCCCACAATAAGAATGTGCTGACACAAATACTTTGTGACGAAAATTAAAAAATCAGTATTTATAAAGATGATTTAGCAGCATAAATTTCATTTGTCTATTATTCATTAATGTTGTTTGTTAAAAAATGTATTTATGTGTTTTTTTCTTTCTATACATTTTTTTCTACTAACAAAATCTATAATACAACAAAAATGTATTCTAAGTTTTTTGTATATTAAAATAGATTTTTTTTCATCCGATTTTCATAGCGTCTTACACCTTCCGGTTCGTAGTTTCCATTCTCGCCTGTCCTTCTATTCTCCAGCCTTAAGATTCCTCTCCAACATTGCTCTTTGAACGCCTCCTAACCATGTATGTTTTGGTCTTCATCTTTCCTCTCTTTTAACTGGTATCTTTCTAATCTAACTTTTATTATGTGATTAGGAAGTCGTCTATCATCCATTCTTTGGACATGGTCATTTTAAATAAGTTCCCTGCGGCAGATGTTCGCCAGAAGTCCTTTTCTAAGGAAAATAAGTGACTTTTTAAGGATCTCTTTAGCTTCCATACAGTATGATATATTTAAAGAATCAGTTAAAGAGTAGGTGTTTTCTCTCTCGAGATATATCTTTGGACACAGTATTGAATTTAGATATCCTATAATCGTTTGTTTGTACTCTTACTATCATATATATATTTAGGGATTCTACAGTATTCACTGCCTTCCCTCGCTCAACCGTTTACATCTCTCTCTGTTGTTCCATTCTCCATCGTTTAGGCCTCTCTTACTCATAGCATCGTCTACTTCGTTCCTCTCACCTCTTACTATCATTTCTTCAATTTCATTTTTAGTTCGGTCACTATGGTTAATTGTTGTGCCTAAATTTGAGTATTACAAGCGTATCAGTGTTTTCATCTACGATCAGGTTTCCTGTTGGATTCTCAATGAGCAGGTATTATGTTGTTGATCGATTCACATATAGACCACATTTTTCACATTCTTTAAATAAACTTTTAGCCATAAATTCTAAACGATATACAAAGTATGCTCATTATTTAATTTTACTGCCATTGTTATGGTTGAGGTCACGCAGTTTACTTTCCACGGAGTTCTCTGGATTTGAAATACAACAATTAAATTTTAAGTACAAAAAAAAAACGTACACACATATTAAAATACACACGTGTGGCTTTAAAGTTTTATTTCTATACGGTTTGGTTGGTAGTACAAATTCGACTGACTTATAACTATGAAATCTTCTTCTTCGCGCGACTAGGATTACTCCTGTTTGTCTGCCTCTTATTCTGTTTCAGTCGTTGTTGACTGTACATTATCTTTCCACCTTTATGGCGGCCTTCCAACGGGTCTTCTGCTATACGGCTTGTTGTTTTTACAGATGTTCGCTAATCTATCTGGTCCCATTCGGTTTACATGTTCGTTCCAGTTTTTGTTTCTTGTTTTTATCCACCTGTTAATATTTTGAATTTTTCATTGTTCGCGTATACTTCTGTTGGTTTGTCTGTCTCTTAATGATATGCCCGCTATTGATCTTAATACTTTCATTTCGATATTGTTGATTTGTTGTTTCGTCTTTCTTGTATCGGTCCTTGTCTCCGCTGCATATGTTAGGATTGGTCTTACTGTTGTCTTGTATACTTTCATTTTGCTTTCCGTGGTCAGATATTTGTTTCTCCATATGGTTTCTCGGAGGCAATAACTTACTCTTGCCGCTTTTGATGCTTGCCTTGTGGTCTCTGTTCTTATATCCCTGTCACTAGTGATCTCTACTCCTAGATAATCGAATTTCAATACTTGTTCTACAATTTTGCCGTCTATTTCCAGTTTGCATCTACGCGGCTCTTTACTGATCACTATACATTTAGTTTTTTCTTCTATTCTCATATTAAGTTTGTTTGCTGTGATATTGAAGGTGTGGAGCTGCCTTTGTAGGTTATCTTCGTTATCAGCAATTAGTACAGTATCATCGGCATAGCATAGTATCGTGATTTTATGAAATCCTAATATTAAAAATTTAATACGCCCTACATTTCCATTCATTCGTGGACAGAACACGTCACAAACAAAGTGGTTCTGAGAAGGATGAATAAAGAAATAGAAATTTTAAATACAATTAAAACAAGAAAATTGGAATATCTCGGACATATTACACGTGGAGAGAAATACACCTTGCTCCAACTGATTATGCAGGGAAAGAGAAGCATAGGGAGGCATAGAATGTCATGGCTGCGCAACCTGAGAGTAGTACGGATGTACATTAAATGAACTTTTCAGAGCAGCCGTCTCAAAATCCGAATAGCTATGATGATTGCCGACCACCGCCGCGGAGATGGCACTTGAAGAAGAAGAAGAACACATTCCCAGACAAAAAAGTCGTAAATTTAATTACTTCACACCTGTCCTCCGTCATGCCGATCAGTTAACCCTAAAGTATGCAAATTAAACGTTGATTGACTTGACACCCATTTCAGAGCAGGATCTTCTCCACCTTCTTTTAGATATATTTTAAACAGAACCGGAGAAATATAACATCCCTGCCGCAGTCCTTTAGTTACAATGAATTTTTCCGATAGGGTATTTTCTACTTTAATTTTTGATGCGGCTTGTTTATACAATAGCTTTACTGCTACAATAATCGTATCACTTATAGGAAAATTTTCCAGGAGTTGCCATAGTTTTTTTACTGCTACTGTATCGTATGCTTTTGTTAGGTCAACAAATAAGAAATAAATCTGTCGGTTCCGTGATTCTTTTTTTCAGTCAGTTGAGTTATAGGAAAAATATGATCGAGACGTGACCTTTCGGCTGGGTATCCTACTTGTTGTTCTACTTTATAAGGTTCATACTCTTCTTTGATTCAATTTTTTAAGAACATTCCGTATAGTCGACTAGATCACTGAGATGCATCTGTAATTTTCAGAATAGTCTATTAAACCTCTTTGTTAATGGGCGCAATTCATGCTTCTTTCCAACTCCTTGCGATTTCTTCTTCGTTTATATATCTCCTAAATAATTATTTCAGATAGTACGTCAACTTGGGTCTTTCATTTTTTAATAGTTCTTAATTCGTAGTTTAAATAGATTTGGTTATTATTTTACGTTCTAGGAATTCGCTGTATTTTTGTGAGTATTATAATAGTAGGATTATTTATTTTTTGTGTATAATAAATATTGACTTATATATTACGATTTTAGGTATGCAAAGTATCGAACTGGTTCCAGAATCTCAAACAATCAAGTTCTTTGGCGAAACAAACCTGGATCACATTTACAAACGAGATGGTAAAGTAGAAAGCTTTGAAGACGAACCCATGGAAATAACATCCTACAGCAGTCCAATTCTTTTAAATTTAGTCAAGAATGGTCGAGGCAGTTTAAAAGCAAAAATAGATCCTAACGAAACTTATTTTAGAGGGTTAAACTTTTTCGATATTAACAATACCGACAAACAATCTATTTTTACTGTTAATGAGCCTGTTTATGAAAACCTAAAGCGAGTGAACAATTTTAGATCTAAACACATTCGTACTAACAAAATAAGAAGCCCCATCGATGAAAGTTTAACTGTCGACGGTGAATCTATTACTATAAAAGGTGCCGAGGGCACAAATATCAATGGAAAGACTATAACTTGGTCTGCTGACCAAGATATTCACTTAAAGAGCATTAACGGCTCTATTGTACTGTTAGGAAAAGAAGGAGTGTTTGTAGATTTAAATAAAATTCCAGTAGCGAGATTAAACAATAATTATATCACTTCACAGTTTAAAATTTGTGTATGTATGCCGCTAGGAAAGATTTTTAGAATACCCGTAGCTAATCCTAACGAGAGGGTACATTGTGATCATGTCAGCATGGAACCGCAATACAACCCTTGTATTTAGATAAATTTTAAGGATTAATTTACTTAAAGATATGTGTAAAACATGTTTTAAAAAGTGTTTGTTAATTAAATAGGTTACATACTGCAACAAATCAAGTATAAAGACATAGCCCAGTCTGGTTAAAAAAAAAAAAACGGTGGAAAAATGTTTCGCAGATATCTGAAGCTTTTAAGACATAGGTGGGGGATACTAGATGAGGAATAGATGAAAAGATACTCCTAGTTTTACCTTGCGTTTTTTTAAGCAATAATTTATGGTCACAATTTGATTTTTTGTCTATACATTTTTCCCTTATATTTTAAATAAACAATATTTATGTCATTTTTTTATGTCAAGAATATCTTTATTTTCCTGTTTTTTAATTAAAATTGATAAATAATTTACAGAGATATTTGCAAAAAAGCAGTTTTTTTGCAGTAATTTATAAATTTTTTTATTAACAAAATAAAATGGTATTAATACATTTAAACATCAAGGAATTACCATCTTTTAGATTTGTACGAAATTTCCCCCCGATCAGTCAAATATTTTATAAGTTATTTAATTTGTTTATCCCTGAGGCTAATTATTTAAACTATTGAGCTTGCCCTATGCATGATGCTAAACTTTATATTGAAACTTATAGCTACAAAATTTATCTAATTTTTCGAAACGACGGTACTTTCGAAAGATCGACATGGGAAAGTGGAGAGGATATCTGTTTCAGCTCCGTTTTTTTTTCGGCATCGGAACTTCAAATTGCAACACGTAGGAAAAATTTACATTATCTCGGCTTCCTTTGCAGCTGCAAGCCTCTTTTTTTATTCTGGGGTAGCTCGTCAAAATATGAATAACTACATAGTTTTCACTGGCCGGAAAATATGGGAAAACTCGAAAAAATTGAGTCCATTTGAAATTCACCCTAAATACTTACTTTTTTTAAATTTGCTCGAATAGTCTGTCGCAGTATTAATAATGATGACATAATTTTCACCCCCCGTAAATCTCGGAAAATCAACATATGTTTTTTCATTTTATATCAATGATGTAATAATACTTATATATTTTATAAATTAAATTCAGGTAATTTTTACACATTATATTATTATATTAATTATAATTGTTTGTATTTTTATAATTAACAATATTGATTTTTATTCTATTTTTCTTACAAATATGATATACAATATTAATCTAATCTGCCCTACTGCTTGATAAAATAAGTCGATTTTTTCATCACTTGCCTTATTAAATTTTGCAATGTTTATTGAACTTTACTGTTTTTATTTTCTTTACATACATTGGTTTAAAAGTTAAAATTTGGTTGATTTATTCGACTTCACTGTCAGGTCTGAACCTTTTTGTTGTAGGTTGTTTGTCTTCACTTATTAAGTCAGTCTTTCCATACATTAACATATTAATGGGCGATCTTAATGCCAAGGTGGGTCAAGGTAAGGTAGGAGAACGAGTAGGAAAATATGGGCTTGGAAACAGAAATGACAGAGAAGATCTATTGATTCAATTTTGCCAAAGTGAAGACTTCGTAATAACAAATACCTTTTTCAAATTACCTCCTCGACGGTTATATACATGGACATCTCCACAACATACCAAAGAAAAAATAGTGAGAAATCAAATAGACTACATTATGATAGCAAGGAGGTATCATAATGCTGTTAAATGTACTAAGACGTACCCAGGAGCTGATATAGGCTCAGATCATAACCCGGTAGTTACTGTGATAGAGGCGAGACGAAAAAAGATTAGAAGACCACACAGAAAGGCACTAGATTTAAATAAACTTAGAAACAAAAATATACGACAAGAAACAGGAGAAGAAATAAATGAAAACCTCCGTTTAGTGCAGCAACAAATTAACGATACAAACAACGTTAACCAAAAATTAAAGTAAATAAATACAGCTATACAAACAGCAGGAAAGAAACATCTTACATAAACAACAACAAAGAAGAAAGATGAAGAATTACCCAGACACTTACAAAGAAATAAATAAACACATAAAAAAGAGAATAAAAGAAGCCAAAGAGGAGTGGATTAAAGAACAATGTGAAGAAATGGAAACCTATGAGAAAAAGTACGATGCGTTCAATATGCACAAAAAAGTAAAAGATATAACAGGAAGCATAAAGAATTGCCAAATAGGTAAACTTAAAGACAAAGATGGAAATCTTATTGTAGATATAGAGAATAAAATAAAAAGATGGACAGAATACCTGAATGAATTATTTGAAGACGATAGAAACAACTTAACTCAGATAATCAATGCAACTGGGACAGACATATTGAAAGAAGAAGTAGAATATGGTAGAAAGCAAATGGACCTGATGAAATTCCTACAGAACTGGTGAAGCTTTTGAATGTTTAAGTTTCGCAAAATTGGATGAATTTTATAGCTATAAAATTCAATATAAAGTTTAGATTTTCATTCAAAATTTGTGCAAATTTTACTTCTTAATGTTTATAAACAATGGAGATATAATTAACAAAAAAAATGTCTATAACTTCGTTCCTATTGTTCATAGAAGGTTTATTTTTTTTGTTAAATGTGAGTTTTTTTACCAGCTATCTAATGGTTGTACGTACAAGTCTGTAGCTTGAAAAATATAGAAGTTATTACAATTGTTTATTAGTAAAAAACATACCCCTTTTTCAAACGTTTATTTTGTAAATAATTTCGATGAAAACTCAATATTCATTTAACTTCTGAGATAGTAAAGACTTAGTAAAGTAAAGTCTTAAAGAATCCTATGAAATTTGTTAACCCTTAAATGCCCGTGATATGAAAATAACCATAAATGCCCATGTGGGGTCTCCTAGGGACCCCACTAAAATTTTCAATTTAGTAACGTCATTTAGCACTGACTAAAAGGAAAACACGGTTAAAAATAATTTTAAGCATATTTGAATAATTTTTATTTATTTTTCATACAAAATTAACGGCTTTTCTAGAAACAAATTATTTTCAATTCGAACAAAATTAAAATTAAATAATAATATAAGCATATAACTTTTAGTTGCAATTTTTACATACAATAGTTTTTTCTTCTTTTCTGTGCACCTGGCATATAAATTTTTTGCAAAAAGAGCAAACGGTATTCACTTTTCTGTCACAGTTTCGCGGACACTGGTAACAACGAGCACGTTTCTTAGCTGAATGGACGGATTGAGTTGCAACTTCGGTAGTTGGGTTTACCATTGGTATGCCACAATCTTTTAGAGCAGATTTTACATAGGCTTTATGTTTTATATATTTCGCTCTTTTTTCCATGTTGTTTCGAGCAAGCTCAGCCCCTAATTGTAACAGGAAAATACGTCTTCGTGAAAAATTATTTTTCTTCCAATCAGGATTTTTTTCAATGTATAAAATATAGGCATTTAGTGCACATATGTCTATAATATTCATAAAGAGCCTGAATGGCCAACGAGCAGTTCTTCTTTTACAGGAATATTCCCTAATCAGTTTGTCGGCATTATCAACACCACCCTTGGTATTATTATAGTCTAAAATCATCAAGGGTTTGTTTTGAGAGTCTTGACAAATTATATCACTATCGTGTTGACTTGAAAGAAGATGTACCATCCTGTGTATTTTAGGTATGTACGAAACCATAGCTAATTCTTTAGTAAAAGCAAATATTGACGACTCCGCAGGTCTTTTTTGTCAAACTTAGTTGTGGTGGTGTATCAGGTTTATTTTTGCGGACGGTCCCAAGTAAAGTAAGGTTTTTTAGATAAAAGATATTGAGCAAGAGGAACACTGGTAAAAAAGTTGTCAGTTGTAATTCCTCTCCAACTGCCATGATATGGTTCCACTAGATCTTTCACAACACGAAATCCCTGATTTTTCTCTATTCTACCACCTGGTAGTTTTCCAAGGTACACCTGAAGTTTTGATAAATAAGATGTTTTAACATCCGCGGCAGCCCAAATTTTTATCCCATAGCGGCAAGGTTTTGATTTTATATATTGTCTAAAAGGACACTTTCCTCTAAAACTCACTAACTGTTCGTCAACGGTTATATGTTCGTATGGTTCAAAGGCTTTGTCACAGTTAGAGACGAACATGTCCCAAATTACTCGTATCGCCGCTAACTTATCCTGTTCCTTCCGCTCCACCCTGGTCACTTTGTCATCAAACCTCAAGAAACTCGATAATTCTTCAAATCGGTTCCTAGCGAATGCGGCTGTAAAAAATGACCGGCGTATTGAGGTGTCTGTAGACCATATCTCTCGTGTCGATTCTTTCCCACACCTTAAAGCACCAGCTTTGATAAGTGCTCCTAAAAAGCTATCCAGTTCATTGTTGGTAAGTACCGTCCACTCTTTTTTGTTATTCGGATGTTTTTCGTTCCACTCTTGATAACGCCTAACAGCTTCTTCATTAGTATGAAGGCATATGACATTCTTCATCTCTTCGGTCAAAAATAAATTGAAATAGTCTAAAAAAAACGTGTTGGAATTTTTACTATAGTTTGTTAAGCCTGGATGTACATTTATAATATTTTTTTGTTGCCTCTTGGATCTCACGAAAGGTAGGCTATTCCACTGCATTCCAGATTTGGATGTATATGTTGGACCACTAACCTCACTAATATTATCGTCCACTTTGGTAGGTTCTGCATCTGATTCCTCGTCACTGTTGACTTCTAAATTGTCCTCAGTTTCCGAAACATTTTCCTCAAAAACATCTTGCTCTTCGCTATCTGATTCGTCGGTAATCTCATAGTCGAAATCGGATTCTGATATCCCTTCTTCTATATTTCGGATAATTTTTTCATGTTCTTGGTCGCTTATTGTCATTTTCATTCTCTTACGGTCCATTTTTCAATGTAAACTGACGAAAAATGTTAAAAATAATAAAAATATTCTGGTGCCTCTAAATGCCCAGTCGGGGGCACAGCGAGACCCCACTTATCTAAATCTCTCTTACAGACCACTGCACCTCACGAATGTTCGTGGTATACTAACAGCTAACAGAAAACGTAGGAGACACGTCCACACAAATACCTGATTGCGCGGTTGCCAAATGTTTCAAATAAAGATATTATAGCCAAAAATGTATGTCTGGGGTCCCATAGTGACCCCGATTGGGCATTTAAGGGTTAAATATGTCTAGCATCATTCATAGGGCAAGTTCAATGGTTTAAATAATTAGTCAGAGGGATAAACAAATTGAATAACTTTTAAACTATTTGACCGATCGGGGGGAAATTTCGCACAAATTTAAAGGATGGTAATTCCTCAATGTTGAAATGTATTAATAACATTTTATTTTTGTTAATAGAAAAAATTAATTAAATTTATAAATTAGTGCAAAAAAACTACTTTTTTGCAAATATCTCCGTAAATTATTTATCAATTTTAATTGAAAAAACGGGAAAAATAAAGATATTCTTGATATAAAAAAATGGTATAAATATTGTTTATTTAAATTATAAGAGAAAAAACTTATAGATAAAAAATCAAATTCTGACCATAAATTATTGTTAAAAAAAACGCAAGGTAAAAATAGGAGTATCTTTTTATCTATTCGTCATCTAGTAACCCCCACCTATGTCTTAAAAGCTTCAGATATCTGCGAAACATTTTGCCGTGAAATCGATGATTTTTGTATAACCAGACTGGGCTAATATGTTTCACATCAATACCTTAAATCGCAAACCGGCCAACTCTATCTGAACAAATTTTTCAGGAGAGACATAAAACATAATATTTTTTATAAGCTACTGATGACAAAAATTACAGTCGCTAGATATATCATTACCTATTATTTTGGCCAATACATAAACGTTTATACAATGATCCTTACAACACTAGGGTATTTTAAGCAGTTATCCAATTTTCTTTTACAGGAAAAATACGTACTGCTGGAGTTAGCTGGTATGCACTAGAGATTAATTCAAATAAAAATCCATTGGTGATTATAAAATAGGTTTAGTTTAAAACAAAACAAACAGAATTATACTTATAATTTATAACTTATTTCTAGCATAATACTTATGGTAATCTCTCGGCATCAAGTTCTTTAGTTGCTGCAAATCCAAGTATTTCTTTCTTGTATTTTTTCTGCGTTCATGGTAGAAATTTGACAAATTTTAAAACGGTATTGTATTTATTCTGGAATTTTTCCGTTGGTTGAGTAATTTAGAGTCCTCAAACAATCTACGCTTATAAAATATTTCTCCAGAGGGTGTATACATGAGAGCTCGAATTTCGGTAATCTGAAAAATAAAAATTAAAAACACCGATCCAATATAGTCAAAAATAATGATAACGATTTACTAAATAGCAATACC